>NC_046162.1:92549779-92643039 GCF_011064425.1 Rattus rattus
CTGTTTTTTAAGACTTTTGGAAATTTGTCTATTCTACCCTCCCTTCATACCTCCCCCTCTCCTTCACTGTGTACCCCTGATAAAGGCTCTTGTAGTACAAGCTGGTATGGAATTTGCAGTCCCTTTGGCTCTGCCCCCTCTGTCCTGATTGGTGGCTGTGTCACCATGTCCAGCTCCTTGAATCACATTACTTTTTATTGCTGCAGCTGAGCACTTAAAATTGCTGACATCTGGGCTCCATGCCCCCTCTCTGGTTTAGTTGGTTTTGAGAATTACCTGCCTTAGCCATGCCTATAGGTTTGGTCCTCAGTACTGACAAAAAAAAAAAAAAAAATCACAGAATATTACATCTACTGCTGTTACCACCTTCACCACTAAGAGTAAACCCAAACGAGAGCACCACTAAGCAAGTCAGAGCATAGGCACCGTTAGGGGGCAGACTCTCCGGGGCAGAGGAAACTCTCACCTTGTAAAATACTGCTGAGCTCTCCTCATTGTTCCTTCTTGTGATTGCAGCTAAAACTCTTGAAATAAGCTTAGGGACCATCGGATTGCATTCTGAGTTCTTCTGCTAGGTGTCCAGATCCGGCTCCTTATCATACTGAACTGAACACTCCTAGAAGCAGTTTGGGTCCTCCATTTTTGTTGTTGTTGTTTCTTAGAAACAGGGTCTACTCTGCAGTGCAGGTTGACCGTGAACATGCACCAATCCTCTTGTTTCAGACTCGTCGAGATGAACTTAAAGGTCCACTACTGTCAGACCGTGTTCATCATCTCTCCTCCAATGTGCTTTTCTACGTGGATGTGGGTCCTGAATAAAAGATACCATGCTTTCCTCCTTCTAGAGATGCTGCTTTGAAAAATACTATCATCGGTCTCCTTATGAATCGATCCTTCAGTTTTTTATCTCCTGGTTGTGCTTGGGGTTTCGCCACATTAAGACATGAGTCTGAGGCTGGAGAGATGGCTCAGAGGTTAAGCGCACTGACTGCTCTTCCACAGGTCCTGAGTTCAATCCCAGCAACCACATGGTGGTTCATAACCATCTATAATGGGATCGGATGCCTTCTTTGTCATACATGCAATCAGAATACTGTATATATAATAAATACATTTTTGAAAAGTTAAAGACACGAGACTGCTGCTCTTGGTAGCACCCAGGCATAGGGATTTTTAAAGCCCCTGTCCACCATCCCAGATGATCACATTGTAGAACCCAGAACTTCTAAACTTGGCTAGAGACATGTTACGTGAGGGATTTCCTGTACCGGGACTTGGGTATCTTGGTCCATGAGTTGGCGACTGTTAAAGTTCTTGATAAAGTCCACCGTTGGGGCTGGTCAGACGGCAGGCTGAGGATGGGTCAAGACATGAAGGATTTCATGTTAGCTGCTCAAAGGGGTGTGCGTGGACTGGAACCAACTTGCCCTGGACTCATCCCTTGGGTTGTTCTTTCTAAAGCTGCCTGGCCAGCAGGTGGATTGGGAGGAAGAACTGAGGCATCTGCTAAGACACACCCATCCATTTTCTTAGTCATCTAAGAAAAAGCAGGAATTCTTGCAGATGAATTGATAGAGCTGTTTAAGGTCCTGTTTAGAGTCTAGATTCCTTTAAAAAAATAACCCTAACATTCAGATCAGTTTGCCAACCATCCCAGCCTGTCCTAACCTTCCTCTCCACCATTAGAACAACCCCCGCCCCCAAGTGAGGTTAGCATTGTCTTGTCCCCTGGGTATCCCCTCTCACCGCCTCAGCTGCTGAAGGAGGGATTCCAGCTATATGTGGAGGACACATTTGGAGGTCTGTTTAGCAAAATGACTTGATGTAATGAAGCCTGCATTAGATCAATTCTCACCAAAATGAGCTGGGATTTGATTCTTGCCCCTCCCCCACGCAACTTTCAATTTAATGATGAATTGTGCGAGTCATCAGCCTGCTGACATTTCCATGCCGAGCACAGCAGGCGACAGCTTTCCTGCTTGCTGGCCCTTCTGACTAGAGCTCTTGGAACACAATTTTGGTTCTTTTTAAAAGGGGGACTGTTTACTGTTTTTTTTTTTTTTTTTTTTTTTTGTTAAAGACCTTTTTCTTTATTCCAGGGAGAATTTGCCATTTTAACATTTCAATTCAGTTGTTTTCAAATGCTCTCTTGGGTCACCAGCGTGAATATTAATGATTGTGTGCCGTTCGCACACAAATAAATGATTTGCGGCTGCAGGCAAACACTTCTGTGTGTTTTCTCTTCCTCATCTTTAGAAGGACTGGGTTGGGTGTAAACTCTTGCAGATCACACAAAGATATTCAGAAAAATGGATATGAGAGGGGCTGGGCACACTGGCATGGGCCTGTAATCTCAGCGCCCAGGAGACAGAAGCAGAAAGATCAGGAGTTCAGAACACTCCAGTGGCATTGGTTCATGTTAGTGTGCGATTGTTGGACTCTGTAACTCGGTGCTCAGATACACGTGTGTGAGATGCCCCCTTCCCCCTTCTCTTTGTCTCTGATATTATATGAGCACAGTTTGGAGACAAACCGTAGGGAACTGATACTTGTTTGCACTTTGAAAGACACTCACATTGGCCTTTGGCCCCAGAACATTCCTGCTGGTTTCTAGAGACAGTCACTTACATTTACAGTTTGACTACAGTTAAGTGTCTCTTACTTGCTGGACACACGTGCCAAAGCTCTATGGATGCCTGACATCATAGATGGCGCTGCACCTGATAGAGGCCGTCTTTTCTTTCTGTGAATACCTATGTGTGGTGTGTGTACCTATGTGTGGTGTGTGGATAGGTATGCCTCCGTAGACGCACATGTGTTGAGTGCTTGGCCATAGGCGGTGGCACTGTTTGGTGTGACCTTGTCGGAGCAAGTGAGTCACTGGGGAGGGGGGCTTTGAGGTCTCATGTGCTCGGACCCCATCCAGTGTGGAACACAATCTCTTCTTGCCGCCTGTGGACTAAGATGCAGAACTCTTGGTTCCTTCTTAAGCATGCTGCCCACCGTGATGACAATGGACTGAATCTCTGAAACTGTAAGCCAGTCTCCGATTAAATGTTTTCACTTATCTTATAAGAGTTACCTTGGTCACGGTGTCTCTTCACAGCAATGAAACCCTAATTAAGACACTATGATAAAGCTTAGTTTATAAACTAGGCAGAAGACTCCTGGTATTTGGAGTCATTATGAGATAAAATAAGGGTCACTTAAAGAGTAGCTCTGGGAGACCAGGGCAGTTGGTCTGCTAACTCAGGTGAACACTGAGTACATGATGAGAGAGTAGAGTATACAGCATAGATGTTCTGGGTAGAGGGATGATTCACACCATTCTGGATAGAGAGAGGGATGATTCACACCCTGGGCAGGACAGCATGAAATGTCTTTATGGTACTTAGAACCGTGCTTGGTGAAGCATCCATAGGTGTGCTGTATGTGCACCACACACAGGTACGCACAGACAGGAAAACACAGCCTTCATCAGGTGCGGCACCATCTGTGATTTCCAGCATCCACAGAGCCTTGGCACATGTATCCAGCAAGTGAGGGACACTTCACTGCAGTCAAACTGTAAACGTAAGCGACTATCTCCAGAGCCAGCAGGGATGTTTTGGGGCCATAAATATAAAATTCATGAATTATTTCTTCCTGGAATTTTTTATTTAATGTTTTCAGAGTGTAGGTGCCCATTCTGGTAATGAAAATCGTAGACGGTTAAACCACAGGTAGAACCCCAGGATGGACTCCTACAACATGGGTAGACATATGAGAAGGAAATATGGCAGAGGCTCTGGAGGTGCAGACATCTCCATGTGGAAGAGGGAGAGCTACCGGAAGGGTACAGCACCACCCCGGAACACCTTCTGATGCTCACAGACATCAGGCATGGGCTGAGGCCAGCTGGACCCTTGCTCCCAGGCAGCAAGCATCATGAGGATACAGGGCTATGCGGAAGGATGGCTTTTCCCAGACAGCTTGTTTGGATGTTCTATCAGGGGAAGGACAAATAATCATAATACACCCTTGAAAGAATGGTCCTCCCCTACTTGGGGAGGCCAACCTCCTAGACTGACTTCACAGCTTGGGGAGGGCTCTACGTGGGGCGGTGAGGGAGCAAGATGACAACCACCTAGCAGTTGATTCCATCCTGGGAATTAAAGAGGTGGCACGCATCCTAGCCAGATTGCTCGCTCGTCCCGATATGACTTCATTTGTGCTTCCCAAGTGCTGTAGAACGAGCTTCCATGCAGTAGAAGCCGACAAGACCTCTCTTCTCTTGGAACTGATGATATTCAAGTACAGGAGACGGACAATGCTAAGGAATGAATACACAAAAGTGGCGGTTTCGGATTCTGGGAAGCAGGGCGCGTCAGGGAGCAACCGGAGTGGGTGGGCGGGGTCGGAAAACCAGTGGAAAGAGGAAGTAGGCTGCTTCTGGGCAGAGCTGGAGAGAGAGCGCCCTTCAGGTGGAGATGGCGGTGGGAGGGGCTGCAGTACAACCACGTGACATAAGAGGGAGCCCTGTGTGTCGCTGGACAAGCTACCTACTGCTGTGTAAGCAAGCATTACAATATCTATGCTTATTTCCTCTCAGTGTCTGTGGGACAAGAATCTGAACATGTTTTAGCTGTGGCCTCTGCTTCAAATGCCCACAAAGCTATAGTCAGGGTGTCAGCCCCAGGCTGTTTGCCTCTCAAGGCTCAAGTGGCAAAGGACGCGTTTGGACTGTTGGTTTGTTGGCACAATCGCATTCTCTATGGACACAATTGAGAGCCAGGGATTTCTGCGGGCTCTTAGATGGAGGCAGCTCCTTGGGCCTCAGAGTCTCCTCCAGAGTTCCTGGCACTCTCCTTCTTCTTCTTTTTTTTTTTTTTTTTTTTTTTTATTAACTTGAATATTTCTTATATACATGTTATTCCCTTTCCGGTTTCCAACATCCCCTCCCCCCCCCTTCCTTATGGGTGTTCCTCCCGACCCCTCCCCCATTGCCCCTCCCCCAACAATCACGTTCACTGGGGATTCAGTATTAGCAGGACCCAGGGCTTCCCCTTCCACTGGTGCTCTTACTAGGATATTCATTGCTACCTATGAGGTCAGAGTCCAGGGTCAGTCCATGTATAGTCTTTAGGTAGTGGCTTAGTCCCTGAAGCTCTGTTTGCTTGGCATTGTTGGCATATAGGGTCTCGAGCCCCTTCAAGCTCTTCCAGTTCTTTCTCTGATTCCTTCAACGGGGTCCTTTCTCAGTTCAGAGGTTTGCTGCTGACATTCGCCTCTGTATTTGCTGTATTCTGGCTGTGTCTCTCAGGAGCGATCTACACTTCTGCACTTCTTTGCTTCATCCATCTTGTCTAATTGGGTGGCTGTATATATATGGGCCACATGTGGGGCAGGCCCTGAATGGATGTTCCTTCAGTCTCTGTTTTAATCTTTTGCCTCTCTCTTTCCCTGCCAAGGGTATTCTTGTTCCCCTTTTAAAGAAGGAGTGAAGCATTCACATTTTGATCATCCTTGAGTTTCATTTGCAGGGCATCTAGGGTAATTCAGGCATTTGGGTCTTATCAATGAGTGCATACCATGTCTTTCTGTGATTGGGTTAGCTCACTCAGGAGGCACTCTCCTTCTGTCCTTATGCATGTAGACTGTCTCAGTACTACAACGTCTCTGGCTATCTCACATGAAATGCACCACCCAACCTGACTTCCCCAGGCTCCTGTCTGAGCGCTAGGAATAGATTCCGATGCTAGTCAGGTTTGGGAAGGTTTTAGAACCTTTTGGAGGCAGGACCTCTTTGGAGGGAGTACATCATGGGTAGGGGACTGGGGAGTGGCATAGGCACTTGAGGGTTTAGATTCATCCCCACTTCCTGTTCCACACTCTGCTTCCTGAGTGTGGGTACAATGTGACCAGCTAGCTTCCTGTTCCCGACGCCATGCCTTTCCTGCCTTCTGCCATGCCTTCTCCACCATGATGGCCTAAATCGTCCTGGAACTGTGGTTTCCAAATAAACCCTTTCTCCCTTAAGTTACTTTGACGAGAGGGTTTTTTCCCCTCCAGCAACAGGATAGAAGCTAAGGCAGCCCAGGGCCTCTTTGAAGAGTCTCAGTTGACTAGAGCAGGCCCACTCAGGCAGCTCTCAGTTCAGACTAACTTGGAAAAAAAAACAGTTTATGTGAAATGATGACTGTAAAGATCCTTTTATTTCTGCCCTATTCTTCCAGGAGCCCAACGTTTAACCCTCCCTTTCTATATCACTAAAACACTGGTTCTGATGAGGAGGAACTGGGGGAAAAGTTTGGTTCTTTCGGACTTCCTGGAGCTGATGTAATAGATTCCTGTACCATGACTGGAAGGTAGCATCTGAAGGACAGTTGTCATGTTCTGATGAAAAGGAGCAGGCCTGGCTGGCACACGACTCTGCTTTGGCTTCTATTCCTTTTTCCCACATGGAGCCCAGTAGCCCAGAGTCGTAGGAAGCCATCTTGTGACTGTGAGGTTCTGATTTTGGTTGGTCAGGGTGACAAAAAGAACTTGTGGCTCCAATGGTGGTTTCCCATTTCTCTGGACATGCCTATGCTTACTATGTGAGAGAGAAACCCTACCTCTTGGTTACACATGCCCATGGAGGCCAGAGGCCAGTGTTCAGTGTTTGATTCTTCTTTTTTAGCATGTAGATCACTGGGACCTGAACTCAGGTCGTCAGGCTTGGCAGCAAGCACCTTTATACGCTGAGCCACATCACAAGTCCTCGATTTCTGTTACACTCAGCCAAACAGAATCCCAACCTATCCTGTATAAAGCAGAAGACAGGCAATAGGGGTTTCATAGTGACCCCTATTTCATGTTTTGGTGTGTGGGAACTGCTCAAATTGACATGGAAAGACGTTGAAGACTTTTTACTCAGATGATTTCCTGGGTTGGTTTATATTTTGGGGAAAAAAATCTTCTAGCTATTTAGCAAGAAATGAACTATGAGGTGGGTGTCTTAGTCACTTTCTCCTGCTATGACAGAACACAATGACCTAGGAAACTTATAAAATAAAGCATTTAATTGGGCATATGCTTAGAGTCCATGATGGTGGTAACAGAGCAGGAACGGTTGAGAGCTCACATCTTGCTCTGTAAGTAGAAGGCAGAGAGAGAGAGAGAGAGAGAGAGAGAGAGAGAGAGAGAGAGAGCGCTCCTAATGACTGAAACCTTTTGAAGCTTCAAAGCCTGCCCCAGTGATAAACCTCCTTCAACAAGGCCACAATCAATTCTTTCTAAACAGTTCACCAATTGGGGACCATGTATTCAACCACAGGAGCCTTTGGGGTCTGTCTCCTTTGAACCACCATAGTGGGGTATGTATGCAGACTCAGAGAAAGTGGATAAGCTGCCTATGGTAACACAGCCAGAGAATGATGGAGATGGGCTTTAGGATGTGTTTGGCTGGAGAACACTGGCTGCTATCACTGGTTATCACTATTTCTACCTCATCTAAGACAGGCTCACATCTTTCTGACCAGGACACCCTCAGATATTTTTGTGTAGCAAAGGATGACCTTGAACTTTTGATTCTCCCACTTCTATTTATTTCTCTGGTGCCAAGATTATAGGTCTGTGCCACCTCTTCTGGTTTATATGGTGCTGGGGAGAGAACCCAAGGCTTTGGATGTGCCAGGCAAACAGTTTACCAACTGAGCCGGATTTACCAACCGTCGTCTCTGATTTTAATCAAGGTCTTTGCCCACCTATCATTGTCAGAAGAGCCCCACATTATTATTTCAATTTATCTCTAAATTTTCATTCTCTGAATAAAAAAAAGCTTGGTAATTTTCACAATCATAAAAGAGCTATTTATTCAGAGTCTGGTATTTTTCCATATCAATTTAGTCTGCCTAGTAATTGCTAAGAGGAGAAAGATTTGTGTGAGCATGTGTGTGTGTGTGTGTGTGTGTGTGTGTGTGTGTGTGTGTATGTGTGTGTGTGTGTGTGTGTGTGTAGCTGCATGTTTGGGCACGTATGTATAGAGTGTATATGTCAATACTGGTGTGGTTCCCTAGGAACCACGCACCTTGTTTTGGGGGATGGTACTCGTGGTGACCTGGGGCTTTCTGATTATCTAGGCTGGCTGGTAGGCAAGTCCCAGGGATGTTTCTTTCACTGCCTCTCAGTCAGCTCTAGAATTATAAGTGAACATTACTACATCGAAGGCTTTTTATGTGTGTGCTGAGGTTTGAACTCAGGTCCTCACCCTTGCATGAGAATTCGAACCCTGTTGACTGATCTCCCTGGCCTCTCCAGTTGCATTTTAGTTGTTGTCCAAAAAAGCCCCCCAACCCCGTTTTTTAAATTATTATTGTTTGGAAACAAATGATTCCAGTGTCAACAGCCAGAGCTTCATTCAACCCCAGCTGAATGGTTGGTAAGCTGGGGCAGGAGCTTCACGTTGGCTGTTAAGTGGTCTCAAGGGTTCTTCAGGCAACCATGCAGATGTGACATGATAAGGTGGCACAGTGGGAAGGTACTTCTGACTGAAGGAGGAGGTCTGCGTTCCTGCTCCACTCTGTGCATGAAACTGGGAACACCAGTTCCTCTCTCTGGTCCTCAGTTTTCCCATCTGCAAAGTGGTTCTCCTAGCCAGGGTAAAGGTTTTAATTTGTGTTGAGTCCCGAGGCTCTGGGAGTTTTCACTGAGGAAAAGGACACGGTCTTTGGGTCACTTTTCTGTAGGGAAAATGATCAGAGGACAAGGAAGAGCTCCAGATGTAGACACCAGCAACCTTGTCGCAGGAGGAGCTAACCTTCTGGCTCTGTGCTATAGTTGGAGTGTGGTGGGGGGCAACACCAAGTTCTGTATGTCACTGTGAAAAACATCTGCTGCCGTTAGATGACTCCTGGGCAAGCAGGTGGCCTTGGTGTCATCTTCCTGGGTGTTGGCAATCTGTTTGCTTCCTGTGGACAGTGTTCCCTTTGTCCTCTTGTTTTCTCGAGCAGAGCTGATTTGGTGAGTCTATGAAGGTTGGGGACAGCTTCTAGAGGTGAGGTGAAGAAACGATGGACAGATGCTATGAGATCTGGGAGGAAACACGGGCTTTCGGATGGTCACACGAGAGAAGTGAAGCTGGAGGAGGGGTTGGGTGGATGTGTGGGCTGGTACTCTGGGCAAAACCCGCCCCTGGTTTCTTTGTCACTTTTGTTTCTTTGTTCTTTACTTCTGTTTGGTTGTTCCTACTCATTGTAGGCTTTCTGCTCCCCATCCATGCATCCAGCTATTGATTCGCAATCCACCATCCTTCTTGCTTATTCATTCATCTGTCTAGACATCCTCATTCATTCACTGGTTCACTCATTATCATTCCATTCATCTTTTATTTATCATTTAACCACCTACCAGTACCCACTCATCCGTCATCCATCCATCATCTATCCATTATCCATTCACCCAGCCATTCTACTCATCCATTCACCCAGCCATTCATCCCATCCATCCATCCATCCATCCATCCATCCGTCCATCATCCAGTCATTCCACTCATCCATCCATCCATCTAATCATCATTCATCATCCAGTCATTCCACTCATCCATCCATCCATCCATCCATCCATCCATCCATCCATCCATCATCCAGTCATTCCATCCAACCATCCATCCATCCATCCATCCATCCATCCATCCACCCACTCACCTATTCATGTATCTATCAATGCATCCCAATCACTCATTTGCCTATAGGTTTAAAGTAATTTATATAGAACCTACATAATCACCTACTCACCTCTCTAGCCATCCACACATTTGCTCATTTGGTTGCACCAGTCTCTCCAACCCTCTAGGTACCTGAGATTGTACCTAGAGCCTTGTTTCTTGGCTGGTCCTTCAATATGCTCAGGTTGGCTTTGAACTTGTGATCCTTCTGCGTCAGCCGTTGAGCAGATGGGATTACTCCTCCCCTCTCCCTCTTATTTGCTTGGTCTCTCAGCAATTCTATAATTTGTAGCCCCTTCCCTCCACACCTGGGGTAGAGAGGAGGATGGAGTCTCAGGGAGCCAAGTGATCCTGCTTTGGCAGAGAGAGGGGTAATGAGAGGCACTGGTGCCCCAGACAGCTCCCTAAAGTGGGGGTTTTGGTTCATGAGATGGATTTGGGAGTAAGGCTTTGCTTTCTAGGGTTGGGGGGAGGATGGATGTTCTAATTTAAAGAATGGAAATGATATCTATTCTTTTTTGATTTTAATTTCTTTGAGATAAGGTTTCACTATGTAGTCCAGGATGGCCTTGAAATCATTGTTTTGTTGCCTCGGCCCCCAGAGTGCTAGGATCACAGGTGTGTGTCACCATGTCTGCCTCTGTGTTTATTCTTTGCAGATAATATTAGTTCTATTCTCCTGTCTCCTTTCTCCTTCCAAGCCAAAAAAAAAAAAAAAAAGAGTCTAGATTATTCATCTCAGATGCCAGGCTGATGAAATTCAGGTTTAATTCAACATCTGATTGTTCTTGTTCAAAACATTGGATGGAAAAAAAAAGAAACATTCAAAGAGAGAAAAAAAGTATCAGCTCATAGCAGGAAGCTGCCTTAATCAAATCTGTCTCTGGATGGCATTCTGTGCCAGTCAGAACTCAGTATTCTGTCCACCTATTCATGCTGCAGAGAAGCCAGTGTGTGTGTGTGTGTGTGTGTGTGTGTGTGTGTGTGTGTGTGTACATTTCTGAGCTAATGTTATTTCATATATCCAGACTGCTTCATTTGGAATTATCTTGCCAAAGGTGTCTCTTAGATGCTGGCATTGTCACACTGTCAAAGAACTTGACATTCAAGCGCTCAACAGACATCAAATATTTTATTCATCAAATATTCATTAGGCTCCTATCTTCCAGGCTCAGTGCTAGATGCAAATGGAAGTGCAGCAAGGAACAAGCCAGGGCTCTTACCCTTAGAATGCCCACCACAGTCCACCACGAGGGCCACCCCACTTTCCCTACAGTGCACCGGGGAGCAAACATCTTACCTTTGCAGGCTGGGAGGTCTCCGCGGAGATCTGGGAAGTGCAAACCTCACTGCAATAGCTATGTGGGAGAGCGGGTGGGGCTGCCTCCACAGAACAGGTTCGGAGTCCAGCTGTAGGTTTCCGATGGCTTCTCCAGTTCAGCAGACCCATAGTGGGGCAGTTGTAAAATAGCATTGAGTTGAGTACCAGGCAGGCTTGGACAGTGAGGAACGCTGTTTGGAGAAAATGATATGTAATCTTAGAGCCAATGGGTGAGCGGGTGGTGAGGTCGACCCTGGAGACATGGCAGACAGTTCAAAGAAGCACAAAGATCAGCAAAGTGTGTGGGAATGTAAGGAAGACAGAAACAGTGGGTTGTCAGTAGAGGGGTGACATCGAGATGCATGGATACAAGAAAGAGGAGATCTCTTGGGGCCCTGGGTGTGGTTCTCATTGACACTCGTCTAGTCTCTCTCTGTATTGGTTTTTAAAATAAGATCTAACACTGCTCCCCTAGCAGACTGAGCTGCCACGTGACTTCACGGTGTTGGTGCCGCTCATGAAGAAGGCAACTCTTCCTTCCTTGGGGTGGCCTGGTCTTCTTTGCTGTGACCTGTAAAGACCACACTCCAGCCTCTCGGGAAGAATGGAAGCCTCTAATTGATTTTTAGATTTATTTGCATTTATATGTCTGTGTGTGTATGTGCAGGTATGAGCAGGTCCTTATGGAGTCCAGAAGAAGGCATCAGACACACTGGAGCTGGAGTTAGAGGTGGTTGTGAGCCTCCTGACGAGGTGCTGGGTATTGAGCAGCAAGTGCTCATAGCCACTGAGTTGTCTCTGCAGGCCTCAAACCCATATTTAAGAAGAATCCAAAGCAAAGTCAAAAGTAGGCACCTCCGTCAAGCAGGACAATTAGCTATACTCCTGCCACACCGCGTGAGGAGGATCAAGGGCTGCCACAGGTATGAGTTTCAGCCTTGTGAAGGCTTACGTGTAACAGAAGTGAAGCTTTTAAAAATTCTTTTACAGGGCTGGGGATGGAAGCCCAGCCTTAGCTGCGGTAACCAAGTACTCTGTGGCTATGCTATACCCTTTGCCCCTCGGTCCTTGCGCTTTTGTCTTGTAATGCCTTTAACTCGCAATTCTCCTATTTCCCACTGAGTGCTGGGATTACAGGCAGCCAACTGAGATGTGTGAATGCACCTTGGTTCTTCACACCCAACTCCCTTTCCCCTCTCCTTACAGTGGTCTTGCAAAGCAAGGCTACTGAGTTATGCTGCCCTTTGCCATTCAGTGAGCAGAGTCCTGGGATGCTGGTAAACGCACTCCATCCCGCCACAGGACTCAGCCTCAGAGGCCGATAGAGCTGGGGTTGGGAGCCAGCCCCTCACACTCCATCCCTCTGGACTCTCATGAGCTTTTGAATGCACCAGGGCGTCTTCTCATCTTGGCTTCCTTCTGTCTCCATTGGGTTGTTTTTCTTGTTCTATATGGTGTTGGGTTGACCTAGGTCCTAGCAAGGCACATGGTCCACTATTGGTCTGTGTTCCAAACACTCTTTGTATTTCTTTATTTAGAGATGGGGTCTCACTACGTTGTGTACCCTGACCACAAATTCGTTTGAACTTTACATCCTCCTGCAGAGCCTCTCAGGTAGGTAGGATGTCAGGTCTGTGCCACTACATCTGGTTTTCAGGATTTCTTGTTTTGATTTCTGGCCCTATACCCTCACATCCATCCTTCTGGAAAAGTCATAGTTCTTCTAAGGTTGTCACTTCCTTTTTCTGTGGCCCGTGGGATTCCTTTCCTACCTGTCACGGATCTCACACCATGTTATGGTGTTTTCAGTATTATTGTTATGTAGTAGAATGCCCTTCCCCATTCCTTTCTGTTTGGTTGTTTTTGAGACAGGTTCTCATGTAGCCCAGGCTGTCCTCCAACTCACTATGTAGCCAAGGATGGTATTGAACTTCTGATCTTCCTGCCTCTACCTCCCAAGTACTGGAATAGTAAGTGTGCACCACTACATCTGGTTTATGTGGTGATGGGCATGGAACTTAGGGCTCACTTCATGGATGTCAAGCAAGCACCTTACCACCCGAGCCCCTTATTTTTGAGCTTTAGTTCAGCCCAATGCTCCATTCTCTTCCTTGGCTCCGTGTTCTCGGAGCTCTACACTGTAGGACAACGTGAGGAGCCACTGGCTTTCACTTCCCCCTACCTTCCCCACCTCTGGGAAAGCATTCTGATACTCAGACAACTGTGGCCATGACTTCATCTCCTCTCTGGCATTTCTACTTCAACAACCGATTCCATTTTCCAGTCAGGCTACAGACTTGACCTTGCTTCTCTTGCTTCTCCTTGTGATATGATCATTGTCGCTAGCCCTGGGCTCTCTGTTGTGGGAATTGAAGGCGTTCCATGCATATCTGCCAACACCTTGTCCACTTTCCAAGCATGATGACATTTTACTGCAACTGAATTTTTCTAATGAGGTGATCAAGGCCATGGGGGTCTCCAGTGCTCCTGACCTGACTGCTCCCGTGGTACCTGGCCTGAAATAACTACTCAGCGGCCATGAGTTGGGCGAATGATAAACTGGATTGAAGTGCTTGTTTGCCAAGCCTCTTGAGAAATGAACGAGACCTGGGAAGAAGGCGACTTTGGTTCCTGCAACCCTGAGGTCTAGTTTTCATAGTCTGTAACTACGCTGTTATACACACGGGCCTTCATGTATGTCCTCATTTTCCTGACAGACCAAACTTAGTTTTTACTTTTGATTTTTGCACATTTGGAGATAGGATTTCACAATAGAGCCCAGGTTAGCCCAGAACTCACAATTTCCCTATCTTATTCTCTCAAGTGTTAGACTGAAAGTGTGTATCACTACCCCAATTCTATAGGTTTAGCCTGCGGCGATCTAGGGCTGTTGTGATAAGTAAAATGGTTATTGTGATGGGTAAAAGCAACTGTCAACTTGATATGATCTAGAATCACCTTAGAGATAAGCCTCTGGGCAAGCCTGTGAGAAATTATCTAGATTGGCTAATTGGGGTTGGATGATCCATCCTAAATATGGCGGCACTGTTGTAAAATATGATGTGGTGGCCGGGATGAAGGGATACCTTGCAGGTCCATGCCAGGGTGTCTCCCTGAGAAATCATGCTATGCGACACACCTGGTATAAGAGATTATTTGGGAAAGGAGGGAAGTGAGGACCTGGAGAAGGGGTAGAGGCAGGCAGAGCCACAAGGGCAGAGAAAGAGCGGACAGAGAAGGACAGAAAGAGAGAAAGAGAAGCTGGCCAGGAACACGTGAGATCACAGAAAGATAGGAGTGAGAGAGAGTGAGGGGGGAGAGAGAGAGGGGGGGGCAGGGCTAGGATAGGGAGCAATCCTTTTTGTATGCTGCAATTCACACCTGGCTCAAACCTGGCTTGCACCTGGCAGGCAAAGGTGGCAGGTGGTGATGCAAGCTATTGCTAGGTCCTGTTGCTGGGTCCCTGGGAGGAGCCTAGTGATGTTGTCTGTAAGCCAGCAGGCACTATCGAATTCCCTGGGGTCCTGAAATGAATGAGGTGACACCTGTGTTGGGTTAGAGAGAGAGGAGAGAGAGAGAGAGAGAGAGAGAGAGAGAGAGAGAGAGACAGAGAGGTAGAAAGGAAGCCCTGTATCAGCATGCACCTCTCTACTTCTTGACTGCAGGTGTCATGTGACCAGTGGCCTCACCCTTCTGCTGCCCCCCTCCCCCCGCTTCCTAGCCACGATGAATTCACCCTCACACCGTGAGCCAAAACAGACCCCTAACACCTTGAGCAGGGGTCAAGCATTTTGCTGGAGCACGAGAAGGGTAACGGATATGGTTTCCATCCGGGGCTGGGCCGCATGTAGCTCAGTGGTAGAGCATTCTGTTGAAAACTTAGAAAAGCACAGTCACCTGCCAGTTGGTATCTTTTTTGGATTTTTTAAAAAGAGGACTGTTCTTGGTTTCCTGCCCATTTGCAAGCTAGTCACGTGGATATGAGCTCCCAGGTGCAGAGGGAATCCGTGCTAGGTCACAGGGTGTAGTTCTGTAGTCTGTGGTGCAGTATCCCCGGGTGTGTGTGTGTGGGGGGGGGTGGTGGTGGCTGGATGCAAGCAGCTGGATTCACAACACTCAAGGTTCAGAAGTGTAGAGTGCCTTGTCCTGTGTCACCCAGTGAACTCGCAGCAAAGCAGCAGCCTGACTGGAGAACTCTGACTCTGAGCCCGGGTTCTTTCACCTGCCTGCACCAGTAGCTTGCATTTTGTGGCTGAGGCACACGCTCTTCAAGTTGCGCCTGTAGAGGCTCAGCCCACACAGCTCTCTGCAGCATTAAATTAAGCTCCTGATTCAGCTCTTTGAGGCAGACAGCCCCTCATGAGGATGGGGCACGCATGAGAAGCATTTCTCAGTGTGGTGCTTCTTAGAAAAACATCTCTGCCTCTGGCTAGGATGTCCTTGGGCTCCAAGGTCGGTTTCTGAAACACAAGGCTATGATGGTGGAGCTATAAAAGCCAATGCAGGCAGATCCTGGCTCCTGCATCCACCCATCCTTGGCCCCTGGCTGAGAGGACACTCTCCTTATACCGAGGGTTCTGTTCTTAGATTTTGGTTTGTTGTTGTATCTAGAGAGGCTAGACACAAAGAGCAAGGCTTAGAAGCCAGATGTTCTGGGATTCAGTCTGGTCCCTTTAGTCGAGCTGAGCAGCCACCGGCATGACACCAAGCCTCCACATCTCAGTTCCCTCATCTCTTCATTGGACCGTTCGGAGGACTAGCCAATCAAGGATAAATAGCACACAGTAGGTGCTCAGTAAACCCCACCTATTGTTAACCACAGATGCAGAGTTCTACCTTGGTTCAAGGCCCTGCTTGTTTTTCTTTATTTTGTGTGCGAATGGTCACACATGTGAGTATCTGTGTTAGCTCACATACATGTAGAGTCCAGAGATCAAGCTGTGGTGATGCTCCTCAGCACTGTGTACCCTGTTACTTTTGTTATTATAGATCAGTTACCAGCCTGGAACTCACCAAACAGGTTAACTGATTTAGGGGTCTGCCGCCCTTCACCTCACCAGCGTCGTGATTTCAAGTGTTTGCTAACCATGCCTTGTTTTTCTGGGCAAGTTCTGGACATTGACCTCAGGTCCTCATGCTAGCAAGTCAAGCACTTTCTCCACCAGTTTCTCCCCTTCCCTTCTGCTCTGCTTTGCATCAGCTGTGTGGCTTTAGGTGAGTCACTCAACAACCCTGAGCCGCACTCTTCTGTCATCGAATAGCAAACATAATCGTATTGGTAGATTCTAGTCTTTACGTACTGTCTGTACTGACCAGTTTTAACTGCCAACATTCTACAACCTAGGGTCACTTGAGAGGAGGACCTTAACTGAGAGATTATCTAGACTAGGTTGGCCTGTGGGCATGTCTATGGGGGAATTTTCTTGATTCTTAATTGGTGTAGGAAGACCCAGCCCACTGTGGGTGGCACCATTCCCTAGGCAGGAGGTCCTGAACAGTAAAGAACAAGAGAAAGTTGGCACGGGGTGCAGTTGTTTCTTTCTGTTCTTAAAAAGAAGTTGTTTTTTTTTTTTTAATTATGTAAGTCTGTGTATAGGCTTGTACCCTAGGAGGCCAGAGCCATGTGACATGGGTGCTGAGAATCTAACTCAGGTCCTTTGCAAGAGGTTAAACTCTCTCAACCTGTGAGCCATCTTTCCAGCTCCTCTCTGCACATCACCATTGGTGGGCTGCTTGAGTTCCTGCCTTGACTTCCCCTCAATGATGGACTGAAATCTGGAATTCTAAGATGAATGAACCCCTTCCTACACTGAGCTGTGTTTGGCCAGGATACCTCGGGACTCCAACAGAAATGAAATAGAGCATCATCTTTGGACAGACTGCCGTGGGGGCACTTACACGGGTGCCCATGCCCCGTTTCTCATGTGTGAACCTGGGAGTTTGTGCTTCTGCTGTGCAGAGCTTAGTTAAGGGCTTGTGTGATGGCGCTTCTGGCAAGGGTGCTCTCTGGGAGGGGCTTTGCCTCTCTGTGCACAGTGTTGGTGCCAAGGACTTTAGTATTTTATTGTTTCTTTGTGATTAGTGTATAAAACCAAGCTGAAACAAGAAGTGCTGATCCCATGGATACGGGAGCACGAATCTCATAAACTCCACAGGAAGGAGGGAAAGCGAAGAGAAAGTCCTTAGAGACACCAAGCCAGCAGATCTTTAACTTGAGCGGAGGACCATTGCCTCAGTCCATCACTTGCCTCATGACTGAGAAAGCAGAGAGTACAAGAGAAAACGTCCATTTGGAAATGGGCAGATGTGGTTGACGTTTGCGTCAGAAACATGGGATTTAATTACAGAGTGTCTACAAATATCCCGTTCCTCGATCATAGGCTGAGGATCAATTATTCCAACGTGCTACCCATTTTCTATTGTGCTTGATATAAAAGAGGGGGTTGCTCTGTCTGTGGAGGTGAGTGGCACGTGAAGGTACCTGTTAAATGCCACAGTCATTAAGCTGGATCCAAGGACAAGGTTCAGAGTATAGACTGAGGACATCAATACATCATCTGCACATTTCAGAATGGACTGACTTTCCTGAGTGTCCCCTCCGTGCTGGGGACCTTGCTGGCCACTTGCTGAGGCAGCCCTGTCTCTTTTTTAGGTGTGGTTAAAGTAGGCCTACTATTGTGTTATTTCCACAGCAGTTACCCAGCTCCCAGTGGTGTTTGTGTTACACTAGGAGCCGACAGAATCTGTGAAATCCCCTTTTACACAGGCCAGCGTGTCTTGCTTAGAAACGAACTCCCAGGTGCCCTCGGCATCTATGTGGTGGGGCTCTAGGCTGGACCTTGGAGGAGTTTCAGGCAAGTATGGGACAGACATAATCTGGAAAGATAAGAGGGCACCACAGGATCTTCTTTTTTTTTTTTTTTTTTATTATTAACTTGAGTATTTCTTATATACATTTCGAAAGTGTTATTCCCTTTCCCGGTTTCGGGCAAACATCCTTCCTCCCCCCCTTCCTTATGGGTGTTCCCCCCACCCTCCCCCATTGCGCCCTCCCCCAACAATCTACGTTCATTGGGGTTCAGTCTTACAGGACCCAGGGCTTCCCCTTCCACTGGTGCTCTTACTAGGATATTCATTGCTACCTATGAGGTCAGAGTCCAGGGTCAGTCCATGTATAGTCTTTAGGTAGTGGCTTAGTCCTGGAAGCTCTGGTTTGCTTGGCAACCATGGGAACTTCTAAGAGCACTCTCTCCCCACTGGAGGTGGGACAGCAGTGAATGTCTTCCTGGCTGGAAGTGACACCTGTGTTGGGTTACAGAGGAGAGAGAGGTGGGGTGGGGCTGGGGAGCGAAAGGCATTGAAGGAATTGCACAAGGGAACCAACAGGAAGTTCACCAGACTGGTGGTGGGCATGGACACAGGGGTCAGTGCCTTGGGAGCCGGTGCATGTGTGTTGGAGAGTGTGGGGCCCCCAGGGATGAACACAGAAGGATGGACAGTTCATTCTTACATGGAGTTTGGACTCCATGCAGAGAAGGGAACTTCAGCCAGCTCTGTGGTCACCTGCATGGAGCTCAGTTCTCTGGTCTGGAGCCCCCTCAGCAGTTACTCGTTTTGTTTCAAATTTGAAAATTTAAAAATTGCATGTGCTTATCTGTGTATGTATACCTCTTTGCTTATAGCCCGGGATTATCGGCAAAAGAAGCAAACCAATGGTCACTCTCTAAGCACCAGGCACAACCCAAATGCCGCAAATGTTATTCCATGATGTGTAAGGCCTGCATTTTTACCAGCTTCAGTGTAGAGATGAGAAACATTGGGATGGCTTTGGATTGGCAGGAACAGGAAGCTGGTAGATGTTCCCGTTCTAGAGCTGATGGGAAGATCACAAGAGCCAAGACTTGCAGAGTCCTGGGTGCACTAGCCAGCCCACTGCAGCTCCTTAGTGTAGCATCGGTCAGTAGGTCATCATGAGAGCCCAAGGACAGAGCAGCTGGCTGCCCCCATCCACAGGAGCAGGGGTGGGGTGGGGGAGGACGAGGCCCTGCTGTGGACTGACTCATTAGCTCTGGACAACAGAAAATGGTATATGAAGCCTTTGATAAGAGAGAGCGGGATGACCATCGATTAGAAGCCAGTCTCCTTTCTTCTCCAATCACGGACTGACTTCCCAGAGCTCGTCTGTCTGTCTAATTAAAGAGCGAACTGAACTGTCCAGAGTGTCCCTTCCATCATTCCTACCATTAGTCACCACTGTGGGGTGGTGGTGGGGACAGACGGTAGATAGTGCGCAGGTCTTCCCCAGCAGCCAAGCTTTGGGGCATTGAATCTCTGAAACCGCACATCACCATCCCTTTTGGCATTCTTGTAAAGTCTTGGCAAGTACAGCTAGCAGTCGTGTAAAGAACGAGGCCAGGGACTGGTGAGAGGTCTCAGTGGGTAAAGACTTGCTGCCAAGCCTGAAGCCTTGCGTTAAATCTCCAGGTCCCACACGGTGTAAGGAGGGAACTGACTCCTGCAAATTGTCCTCTGATTTCAACATATGTGTGTTGGCATACCTGTTAGTACACACACACACACACACACACACACACACACACACACACACACACACACACACACACTGAAAATAAACACAGGCAACAGCACAAACACGACGCACAGCACTGGATAGGTCTCTGGAGATCCCAGTAATAGCAACTTGGGTGTTTGCGGGAGCGAGTGTCGATGTTGACTGTTTATTGCTTTTGCTGAGTAAGCCCACCAGAGACAGGGACACGGTGATGGCGGCACTGTGCTTCATTTTCGTGGGAATCCCCAGGTCTTCCTTGCCATCTGCAGCGTCCCTATTCTTCCACACTTCTGCCTCAAGGAGATGTTTAAAGCTATTGTCAAAACTTTAAAAAGTAGCAAACCGAAGCAGTTCCCGGAGATGATGCTGAAAGAGATCTGGGGTCTGCTGATGTGAGTCATGCTGGTGCTTGCCACGGGGTTTTCCTCCACAGTGGATTTCTGAAAGTTGTCACTGGCATGAGTAAATTTACTAGTTGGGACTTGGATTAATTTTCCTGAAGTTTGGGACTCTTTTTCCTCTCTCTCTCCCTTCCCCTCCTCCCTCCACCCCCATTGTTCACTCTCCCTGTTGGTGGTTGGAGCTTGACTTCTGTGGACTGTGTTGGGAACAATTGTCCTACAGTTGAGGGAAAAGATGTAAAGCTGCCTCAGCCTCCTGTTTACATCCTAGGACTGACCCAGGTGATCAGGCTCTGCACCTCGATGACCAGAGTGAAGCAGCCCTGGTAAAACATACCGTGGTCCATCTCTGCTGCAGCAGGCAGGGTCAGTTTGAGGGTGCATGAATAGTCATTTCTTCCAAATAGAAACATTCCTTTTTGGAGGAAGGCTCCTTCAGATCCAGGAGGCAAACAACTTTTAGGACTCAGGAAGTTCATAAAACTTACAGGACTCTTAACCCCCTTCCCCATAAGGCCATATTAGTGGTGAGGACTGCTGAGGAGAGGAGAGGTAGCTGTCAGGCTGTCAGAAAGTTGTTCAGGGAGCTCAGAGGTGCAGTGTCTGTGAGTCATATGTGCCCCATATCGCGGTGTCTTCTGGTCTCCTATGCTTTTCTTTTTAGTCACTTGTGTTCCTGCAAGTAATTCTTTACTACGGTTCCCAAGTAACCCCAATAAACTCTGGTTATTTAAGCTAGACTTGAGTGGAATAGTTTCTTTGTCATGTCTATGTCTATTGAATTATTGGGTCCTGAGATACTCAGGAGCTAGGGAGGAAGCTTCGCCATTGAAATGCCAGCCTTTAAAGCACAAGGATATGAGTTTTGTTTAATCCCAAGAATTCATATTTTTAAAAGTTGGAAATTATAATATAATTTTAAAAAGAAATAAAAAGAAAACAATTCCTGAAGCATGCAAAATAAAACAAAAGGCAAATAGAATCTTTTCTGAAGTCAAGCTAGTTAGGATCCTCTGTATGGAACAGCAAACTCCTCACTGTGGTTTGCAGGACTTGTCTGCTCTGGCCTATGCCTTCTCCTCCAACCTTGTGCAGTCTCCATTTTCCTCTGCTGCACATTCTTCTGCATCCATTCCCAGCATCCTTTGCTTCCTTAGAACCCATGCCACCCTGTCTTTGTTGTTTCCTGTGTTTAGAGTTCCTTTCTTCAGCCTCATTCTCTCCCTGATCTTTCTCTTCTAAAATTGACACTTCTATGTGTGGCACTGCCCCTCTGTCTATCACCTGTGCCATCACCGCCTCAGGATGACACATCTCAGCGCCCATAGCACCTACTGTTACTGCATAGTGTACGTCTCATAATTGTAATTGAACATTATTTGTGACTTGTGTAATTCCCTCAGGGAAATGGCTGTATATTTTACTGAGCCACGTGTCTTTTGTGTATAATAAACAGGCTCAAGAATGTTCTCACACTGCAGATTCTCAATACACAGATCTTGAATTAATTAATAGTGTACACAGCTAAATCTGAGATGAATATAGAAAATGCTCTTATCTTTGTAAACCAACAGTTTCACATCCACTGTGCTGCTGTGTAACCACTAAGCCACAATCTCAGTTTTTTTCTGACTGAAATAAAAATATGAAGGAGTTAAAAAAAGTTGATGTGAGGTAAGGCCAGTCAGTGTTGGAGAGCAGACGGCTCTGTGGTCACAAAAGTCCCGCCCACCCGACAGGCTGAGGAAAGACTTTCCCCGAAAAGGGGACCAGAGGAATGATGACAGGTTCTGCACACCTTCATATACGTGTACATGTGCACACATACACACTCACATGTACTTGCACATGCTCATACACACTGACGCACAAACATACTCACATATATACATGCGAACATTCATGCACTCACATTGTAATACACATGCTTGCACACATTTACACATACACTTACACATACAAACACCCTCAAACACACACACTCACACACATACAAACACCCTCAAACACACTCACATACACTGATATACACTCACACAAACACACACAGACACATGCTTGCTCAAACACTCAAACATACACTGGCACACTTACATACACACAAACACAAAAACACACATGCTTAAAACACACTTACAATACACACTCACACACTCACAGTCATACACATATTCACACAAACACTGATACACACTCACACATACTGACACACATACCAATGCATGCACATATATACTCACAAACACACACACTGACACACACACTCATACACACACATACACACTCATGTACACTTGCACTCACATACATACTGACACACACTCACACACAGTCTGACCCATACCCACATACTCATACACACATGCACACACTTGCATACACTCATTCATAGACACATATACAATCACACTCTTACACTGGCACACTTACACACAGACTCATCCCCACACTCAGTCACATACTCACAAATGCATTCACATTTATACTAACATACACACTCACACACTAATATATTTGCACTCATACACACTCACACAAACTCACATATACACACTCACACTCTAATATATACATATACTAACACACATTTACATACACTCTCACATATACACTCCCACACATTCATATACACTGACACACATACTCACGTACACTCATACCCACATCACACACACTCATGCATTTAAACACAAGACACACACACTCAAACAAACATTCATACACACAACACTGACACAGATTCTCACACATACTCTCATACATATACTCACAACACACTCACACACAGACTCACACAATTCACACACACATTCATACTCATAACACAGTGACACACAACATTCACATACACACTTACACACTCACACTGACACACTGATACATAAACATACTCAGATGTTTACACATTCATAACCACAGTATATTAGCACACTAACACACACCAACACACTCATACTCACACACTTTCACACATACTCATACATTTACTCACACACTCACACACATACACACTCATACACACTGACACACATACTCACACAACACTCACACAAACGCATACTCTCACACTCACCCATACTTATACACAAACCCTCACACATACACACCTTCAAACACATTCACAAATACCCGCATACACACATATACTCACACTCCCTTTCACACACACACACACACGCACACACATTCATTCACACTCACAGTCACACATATACACATACCCATACACTTATAGACATACGCACACATACTCATACATACTTAAATATACACTGACACATATACTCACACATTCACACACTCACATAGACACACATTTTCAAACTCACACACTCACACACACTCATAAACACTAACATACATACACACACTCACATACACACAATATACTCATACACAAACTGGCACACACTGACATACACAGTTACATTTGCCTTCATAGTCATATATGCATACTCACATGCACTCGGATACACACTGAGACACTGACACAATGCTCACATTCACACTCACACTTAAACAGACACTTATACACACCCACACCCACACTCACACACCGAAACTCACATACACTCACATTCACTGATACACACCCACACTCACACACATACTGACTGAAACACAATCCCATATGCTCATACACATTCATGCACTAATGTGCATATAAACATACATACATAGTCACACTCTCACACTCTCACACATACTCTCACAGAAACACACACATATGTACTCACACACATTTTACATACTCATACATACCAACTTATACGTACACAATACACACATTCACAACACATTGACAGACACACTCTCATTCACATACACATGCTCACAAATATACCCCTCACACATATTTACACACACTCACACAACACACACACACGTTTTGACATACACACTCACTGACATACACTCACACACACACTTTCACACTCACATACACACATACAATCACACACATATGCTCACATACAGTCACACGCATTATACACACTCACACACTTTCACACATACACATACATGCTCACACATGAAATAAGATAAAAAATGTTTAAGAATTTTTTCTCTGTTCTTCCTGTCATGTATGGTCATGTGGTCTGGAGCCACACTGTGTCCACATGTGAGCTCAGGAATGTCTGTGGTAGTGGATGAATCAGTGTTAAAATGGAGATTCAGTGCCCCACCTTGAAACATGAACGGGCTTTGGAAGATCAAGGGTTGGTCCTCGTTCTGAGCCTGCAGATTTTTGTTCCCTTTTCTCAGTGGAATTTGAGTATCAAAACATTGCCTAGAAGGAGAATTTGGGTTTATTAAAATTGATTTGCCAAATGATTTCAATGACTATAACCAGATAAATGATGCCCTAGCAAAGACAGTGGCCACGAACAGAAGAAATTAGCTCTCATTCATAGATGAGACATTTACATGGGAGGCTTTAAGGGAAGAAAAATGATCATTTTGGATAAAATATGAAGCACAAGAAGTTGTAGAATACAAACGGAGTATGGCCCAAGTTTGTATTATGCTGGGAGGGGGACAGGAAAGAAGTTGAAAGGAGAAGGAGAATGTGGAACCCCAAGATTAATATTTCAAATGACCAAAAGCACTATGAATTGGCCAAAACAGTTCTTGTTTGTAACAACTACTGAATATCCTGGTTAGTTACCTATTTAAAATTTTATTTGATATGCATAGATGATTTGCCTATACACATGTTATATACCACATGCATCTCCTGTGTTCCCAGAGGCCAGAAGACCTGGGGTTACAGTGGCTGTGAGCTACCATGTGGGTTATGGGAATGAGCCATCTCTTAGCTCCCATTCTGGTGAGTTTTTAGTTTTGTCAATGTGATACAAGTTAGAGTCATCTGGAAAGAGGAGACCTCAACTGAGAAAAATGCCTTCATTAGATAGGCCAGTAGACAAGATGGCAGGTCATTTTCTTAATTAGTGATAGATGTGAGAGTGCCCAGCCCACTGTGGGTGTATTCCCCTTGGACTGGTGGTCCTGAGTGCTGTGAGAGACCAAGCAGAGCAAGCCAGAGGGCTCAGCCGGTAACAAGCATTCCTTGAACTCTGCTTCAGTTCCAGTCTCTGGGTTCCTGCCTTGAGTTTCCTCAATGGAAGACTATGGTCAGGATATGCCAAACCCCTCCCCTCTCCAGACTGTGGCTAGTGTTTGACCACAGCAATAGAAAGGAACACAGACACTGACATGTTCAGGTCTTGAACCCTCCATTTTAAGCACTTCTGTGTTTAATCTTTCTCAGTACTCCTCTGGAGGAATCACTGTCTCCATGACGATTGAGAGCCCTGAAGTTTAGCACATTTATGTGATTGGCCTCACCTCTACACTTCTGGAGGTAACAGAAGCAGGACTTGAACTCTAGACTGTCATCAGAGTTATTATTCTTTCTCCACAGAAGTCCAAAGATGGGCCTGTCTGGAGTTTCTAAGGCTCGAAATGAGTGCTGATTTCATGGTGGGTCCCACCAGCTAGCTGAGGTTTCTTTCCATCCCTTCTTGCTGTGGTAGAGACCAGTGCGGAGGTCCTAGAGGAGGCTGAGCTTTTACATGGGAAGGATCAATCTGAAGCCTCAGCCTTGGCATCTAGACAGAAAAACAGATATGCTTCTACTCTGAGGATAACCAAGGCCCAGAGAGCAAACTCCCATGAGAGAGTGAATTCCCTCCCTTCCCCCACTGTGCCTCTAAGGTTGGTGTGTGTGTGTGTGTGTGTGTGTGTGTGTGTGTGTGTGCATGCATGCATGTGTGAGGATGTATCGATTCATACATGGAAGCTGGAGAAGGTCAGGTGTCTCTCGTACTCTGTGGATTTCCTTGAGGCAGGGTCTCTCCCTGAATCTGGGGCTAGGCTGGCAGGCAGCAATTCCCAGGGTCTGCTTGTCTCTGCCTTTCGGGCACTGGAGCTACAGACATGCATGTCCATACCTAGTTCTTTGTGTGAGCAAAAGGGATTTGAACTCAGACCTTTGTGCTTCAGTGGCACATGCTAAGCCATCTTCCCCACTCCATTTTGTGGTCGATTTTTGGCCAGAGAGACATGTGACTACATGTGTTAATGAATGCAAGTGTGTGTTGTTTTGTAGTTGTGGTTGTTTCAATGTGCTTGGCTCAGGGAGAGGAACTATTAGGAAGTGTGGCCTTATTGGAGGGAGTATGTCACTGTGGTGGTGGACTTTGACCCCTTCCTCCTAACTGCCTGTAAGGCAGTGTTCTGTTTGCCTTCAGAACAAGATGTAGAACTCTCCTCTCCTCCTGTACCATGTGTGTCTGGATTCTGCCATGCGGGTGATGATAATGGACTGACTAAACTTCTGAACCAGCAAGGCAGCCCCAGTGAAACACTGTCCTTTTAAGAGTTGCCTTGGTCATGGTGTCTGTTCACAGCAGCCTAACTAAGACTGTAGTGTAAGTAAGCAGGTGTTTGCATGTGCTCAGCTAATTCCATGGGTGCACAGGTATGTGTGCGTGTGTGTGGTGTATGTGGTGACTTGTAATAATAAAGAAATGTGTGCACATGTGTCTCAGTTCCTGCTGAGTGGTCTGACTCATCCCAGAGACCGGCTTTTTGCCTCTGGTTGGGAGAACTTTCCAGTTTCATTTTCCATTTGGTCAAAGGGGTTTGCTTATCCTCCAGAAATCTCGCTTCTGCAAGCTCAGCTCTACAGACTCTTGCATCTCTCTTTGTTCTCAACACTGTAGTTTTTTTATTTTTTATTTTTTATGGGCTTTAATATTCAGTTCCAGCTCCCACAGGATGCTAATTTCCTCTTGGGCTGTGATCCTGCATTGCTGGTCTGGATGTTGAGAATTGTGGTTTCAGACCCTGTCCCTTTAGCTGTCCTGAGATACAGAGTAGACCTATGGCAAATCTGGCATCTGAGGTGCCGGAAAGGATGGGTTTGAAATGAAATGGAACTATGTTCAAATTGGGTTTCGGAACTTCCCAGACAAGTGACCTCGACAGGCTTACTAGCTTTCTTTCTAGCGTTACAAATTCTCAGTTGTAAGAATAAATAACATATCCAAAGTGTTACCTGCGTGTGGTGGTACAGGACAGCAGTCCCTGCTTTGAGCAGGTGGAAGCAGGAGCAGCAGGAGTTTAAGGGCGTCCTTGGTTCTGAATCATTTGGTGTTCATACTGTGTTACATGAGACTCTGTCTTAATCAGACAACCACAAACAAAGACATGCTCAATGTTTCTGTTGCTTGGTCAACATCAGATAGATATTCCTGTAAAATGAGATTGCTCCGAAATGTAGTGGTTAAAACTACTTATATACTAGGAATTATTATTTTTGTATCTATGTGTATGTGTATATGTATGTGTACATGTCTCAGTGTGTATGCACATGCCTTAGTCTGTGTGTGTGTGTGTGTGTACATGTATGTATGGAGGTCAGAAGACACATTCCAGGAGTTGGTTTTCCTCCTCCACCATTCAGGTCTTGGGTATCGAACTTAGGTCACCAGGATTGACTGCAAGTGTCTTTGTTCACTGAGTCATCTCAGTGGCCCACGAACCTACACGTTTTGCTCACAATTTTATGTGTCTGTCAATGACTTCATGTGTGCTCTCCTGGGCCATTCTTCCTCTGAAGGGTTCTCTCTGTGTATGTGGTCAGCTGCAGCAGAGTCAGCATGCTGTTAGCTGAGGTGACTTAGTTCTCTTACCTCCATGTCCTAGCCCTAGGTGTCCCAGTGCAGGCTTCTCTTGGATGCAGAAGCATTGGGGACCAGGAGACAAAATGGATGCCGGTGGAGAGTCATCTGAATTGGAGTGCTGGGGTTCACTGAATTTCAGCTAATGGGTCAGGTTAGAGGCAATCCCAGAACAAATGGTGGGGAAGTAGACTCTGACTCGCAGTGGGAAAGACCTGAAGTAGGCAGGCAATTAATGGGCACCAATCAGAGCAATCGCCGGCTGCAATAGGCACTCGATGCATGTGGAATTTTCTGGAACCTAGCAGGCATTTAGTGAACAGCAATCAGCGGCTTAGCATAGCCTGTGTACAGCGGGAGCTCTGTGCGGTCCCAGCGGGGCACATCTGTATCAAAGGACATTTCCTTCTGGAAGTACACTCAGGGGAAGGGACGGAATGCTCAGCCCAGGGTCAGCCTAATGTCACCTCTGGCACCCCAAAGCCCTGCTCAAATTTTTCCTGAGAAGAGAATAACTTCTCTCTTCTCTAAACCCCAGAATTTAGCCTTGGACATTTTTATTCTAAGCCCTACCAATGTCTTTTTTTTTCAGTTTTAAATTTATCTTATTTGTTGACATTTCTGCCTTTGCATGTGCCTGGGCATGTGTGCATACATGAGTGTGTGCTGTTTCTTCTCTCCTCTGTCTCTGTCTCTGTCTGTCTGTCTGTCTGTCTGTCTGTCTCTGTCTCTCTGTCTCTGTCTCTGTCTCTCTCTGTTTCTCTGTCTCGGTCTCTGTCTCTCTGTCTCTGTCTCTGTCTGTCTCTCTGTCTCTGTCTCTCTCCTTTGACAGGGTCACCCTCAGTGGCCTGGAATTTTGTTGAGCCAGCTAATCTGACTGGCCGGTAAGCCTGAGCCTGCCCCTGTCTTACGTCTCCAGTGTGGGGATTACCGTGCATGCCACCATATCTGCTCTTTCTCTTTTTTTTAAACCTGGGTTCCGGATATCAAGAGCAGTTCCTCCTGCTTGTGAGGCAAGCACTTCACCAGCTGAGCCATCTTTCCAGTCCTTTTTTTCTTAGACACGTGGCTCAATTTTCTAGTTTCTTTAAGATTTCTTCCCACTTCTATTTATTTCTGTTTAGCACACAGTAAAGGCAAACCCAGGAGCTGAGGAGGAAAGAGAATCCCTTCTCTTCAGAGGGAATGAGACGGGAAGAGAAGGGAGTCTTACACTTATAACTTCCCACCATTCCTCTTGTTTCTGGTGTGGTTACAGAGATCTTGTTAGGTTTCAAAGCCTTCTGTCCCTGCCTCTGTGAAGCACCTGCTCTTTCTTTCCAGCCTGGTGTCTTCCGGAGACGCTGCTAGAATACTAGCTCCTTAGGAGTCGCTCAGTCTGTGAAATTGTCAGAGAGGAGCGGGGAAAGTTCTGGAGCACTGGCTGTAAAGACCCACGAGGAGGCACCATGGGGAGTCCATTTCTCTTTGCTGGGTTCCTAGCGTCCACCTCCATTCTAAAGTGAGTCCCAACTCTGCTGCATCTCTGAGACTTTAAAGTCACCTACAAGGTGCAAGTTGTTCCTTTCCTGACTTCTGACCAGCCGTTTCTATGGAAGCCTCACCTCTGGTTGTTTTTGCCCACCTTCCCCAGTGGCTTCACTCATCAAAATGAATCTTATGACTCATGTCTTCAGAGCTGGAGAGAAGAAATCCAGGGCAAGTGTCCACTTAGGGCAAACACCGTGCTCTCGGATCATGTTTATGTGACCAAGTGCCGGTGCCAGGTGGGTACCATGTCAGGCACAAAGGGAGATTAACATTGCTGGATCAAGAGATTACACAGCTGGGATTTGAACCCTGCTCCATCTGACTTTATAAAGTCAAAGCTACAGATGTGCAAACCTGTCTTTTACCTAGTGACAACAACTTACTTCTGTTTTCAGGGGTCTGAAGACCCTGCCCCCTGGTGTATCACAACATCCCAGGCAAAGGGAGGTGACTGGTGTCTGAGCTTGCTCCTGTGACAAGCCCCAGTGAGCAGTCTGATCAGGCAGGGCTGGCTCAGCAGGAAAGACCCTCTCTGCTTCCCCATTCCTGATGTGACAGTGAGTACCCAGGTCCTATGTGATCCTCTTGCTTCTAGCAGTGCAGTCTTGTGTGCCCATGGCATCTGTTTGGTTCCACTGGGAATATGCCCTCAGCAGCATGGCTGCCACTGGCACTGAGACCATGCTCTCACCGAAGTCATGAAGGCCTGCTCAGATCCTTGGGGGATGTAACCAAGTACGAATTCCACGGGGGGTGCAGAATCTTGGGGTGCTTACTTGACTCTTAAGGTCTTGCTGTAGCACTGGCATAAATGCATTCTGGTTCTAGAGACGTCTTTCTTGAGTGCCTTGCAGTGCCTGGTAGCTCATCCATCATAATGAGCAACAGAGCAATAAGTGGGGGGAAGAGAGAGGCAAGTAGCTGATTTTCACCCCTAAGTCAAACATGTCGGTCCTTAAGAATCATTGTTTCTTTATGTGCTTTAGATTCTTAAATAAAATGTCCATGTCAATCAGTATCATTGCAGCCTCCCTTTGGTAGGGCATTTGCCTAGCACGTGGGAAGCCCCATGGTTGATCCTTAGCTCTGCATACAACATATGAACTGGTCATGGTGCTGCTCACTCGGAACCACAGCATTTGGAAGGCAGAGGCAGGAAGAGCAGAAGTTCGGGGCCATCTTTGGCTGCATAATGAGTTCAAATGGTACAGACCATTTCTCAAAGCCAGTAACAACGCCTCTCAAATAGAAAGAGAGAGTGTGAAGCTCTTCAGATCAGGGAACTCAAAGGCCTTAGGAGCAGAAGATACTGCTTGGACCTGTGCGTATCCACATATGTCCTTCCTGACGGGAAAGGCTGCAGGAGGGAGACATGGAAGGCGGATTCCTCTGAGCATGGACTAAACCAGCACAAAAGCAAAGACACTCACAGTGCAGACCTTCCCAGCTCACCACGCCATCAGAAACATGACTGAACTTTTCTGATTTCCAGTGACTCACCGTTGACCACCTTAAGCCTGACTTCTATGAGGCTAAAATATCCCACAGAGCCACAGACATTACTTTCATGTATGTAATGTTCTCAACACATGTGTGATATTTGCAGGAAGAATAGGTGAGAAAAGAGCAGCTAAAACCCAACCAAGTGGGACCACTCCAGTCTCTCAAAGTTGAACATGAAGAAACAATCCTCGGTTGGCCCATATTTCTGGAGATTGGTGTGTGCTCAGGATATACAACAGGAGTCAAATCAATATTCACCCAGAGAAACACATTAGGAACGAGCAGGTCTATACTTACCCAAGCGTGCAAGTTCTCCAAGGATGTAGAAATGAAAGATTTCCTTCGTCTTCCTGTACATGCCCCAAAGAACATCTAAAAGCTCCCTAAGGTTAATTCAAGAATAAAAAAAGGCCTTTGGCAATTGTGATATTGTGAGAATTTCCATTAGATAAAGTTAATGGGATTTTTAAAAGTACTTCTTGGTCGCTATTAGGTCCATGCTGGGAAAATAATGGAAAAAGTCCAGCAAAAATGTTTTTCAAAATTAGTGGGAAGTAACACAGGGGAGAAAAGGGAACCTTGGTGGGAGACAGGTATTCTGCTTCCTGGAAATGACCATCAAGGTGGGTAGGTCTTCTGTAATTCCAGCTATTGTTATAGCGAATGTTGCTTGCTACTAACCAGGCTGGCGACTAAAATTTACAGAGTGCTCAGGGCCCCTCCGGAAGTCGAGGGTGGCTGAGAAATTGTACTATGCTTTGTTTGCTTTTGTATTTTGCTTTTTGCATCCCAACTGGTTTCCTTATTTCATCCAGTTGGCCAATTTTGAGAGGTGAAGAAAGGGAAGGAAATCTCACACCAATCCTGTTCTCCGACACAGTCCTGTGTGGCTCCAGTAAAAGGGGTCCTGGGTATCTTGTGGGTGTTCCGGCTGTAGTTTGGTGTTATCAGAGCTTGAAGAATAGGGCTGGGTGGTGAGAGGCTGGAGTTGCTGCTCTTGCAAAGGAGCTGGTTCATTTCTTAGTACCAACATGGTGGCTCACAGCTGCCCATTACTCCAGATCCATGCAATCCGATGCCTTCTTCTGGCATTGCTAAGCACGAGGGCCGGAGTTCAGATCCCAGCACCCAGGAAAAGCTGAGTCACTGTAATCTCAGCAGTTGAGAGGTTGAATTGGGATCCTCTAAGCATGAGACAGCATCAGTAAAAGGAGAGGGACTGAGGGACTGGACATCATTCTCACACCTCTACACAAGCATACATACAGGCACACACACACACACACACACACACACACACACACACACACACACACAGGCACACACACACACAGAGGGAGAGAGAGAGAGAGAGAGAGAGAGAGAGAGAGCAGACACACAGACACAGACACACACAGACAGACACACACACACACAGACACACACAGAGAACAGACACACACACAGATACACACACACACACACACACACACACACACACACACACACAGACACACACACACACACACACACACACACACACACACACACACACACTGTTAAGCGACTGACTACAGGTATTGAGCAGCCGTCAGAGGGAAGACAGACTTGGACACTGAATTGTTACTTCCCTCTCGGAAGCTGGGCAATGCTTTATACCCTGCCTTTTGCAATAAGAGGTAGAGAACCTTATCCAGTCACCATAATTTCAGGTCCTCAAGGAGACCTCTCAGGGAGGATTTGAAATCACACTGGGAAGCAACTGCAGTCTCTCTCCAAGACACTGTTATTACTGGTGCATTATAGGGGCCAAAAGTCGGGGCTCGATTGTCTGGCCACACGAGCAACAAGCATTTTATCTGTTCCTTAGCAAATCTATCTGCCAGAATTGCTTGGGAATTTTAAAAAAGAAATTTCTTTAGGATCCCTTCAGACTGACTGAGCTAGGCCCAGAAATCAGTATATTGAGACATTTCTCTGTAAAAGTCACATCGCTGGGGGAATGGGCACGTGGGGACTGGCACTGTACATTGTATACATTGGTTAGTAAACACCATGGGCGACTGATTCTATAGCTACATAGTGTAAATTTTGCCAGTCTATGCAGAGCACGGTTGGGGCGACATATCGACAGGGTCTTTGCCTGTAGGCCAGAATGCGTCTCAGAACTTCTAGAAAGGTTTATGACCCTCCTTTCATATATTCGCCGGGGAATGGGGTTCTCTGGCAACATCTTTATGGGCTTGCGCTACAGAGCCCTCAGGAGTGACACTTCTTTCTTGGCCTGGATGGTTTCCATGAAGAGCAGGACAGAGAATGTGTGTACCACAGCTAAGCGTTAACTCGGGAGGCTGCATGGCAGAGGCTCCTGGTCACTGGGGCCTCACGTTGCTGTCCCAAGGACTAGCCATGATTGTATCTCACAAAGGACTGAGGCCGAGGCAGGGAAAGGAACGGCAGGTGTCAGAGCTCAGCAGTACACACACAGAGCAGAGCTCAGATCATTCTGCCTCTGGGTCTCGTATTTTCCCTGTTTATTCAGCGCCCTTCATAAATCTTTAATCATATCTGGAGGATTTCAGTGCCTTTTGCACACTTTAGCAATCAATGTAGCCTCTGGGTTAAAAAAACAATCACCTGTCTCTTTTGAGTTGAAGCAAGTGTCAAAGATGCTATTTAATACTTTATAAAAGTTCACAAATGTCGAGGTCTGAAGGGCAAAATCATTGCTTTTTTTATATAAACTTTAAACTTAAAGAATGGTTCATTTTTACTTATGCACGTGTGTGTGTGTGTGTGTGTGTGTGTGTGTGTGTGTGTGTGTGTGAATATGTGTAAGTGTATACCATGTGTTCGGATGTCTGAGGCGTTCCTTTTCTGGTTGCCTGATGTGGATGCTGGGAACGGAACTCCAGTCCCATGGAAGAACAGCAAGCGCTCTTAACCATGGGCCCATCTCTGAAGACCCTCGAAGAACTTTTAACGCAGACAATTCTGTCATGCATGGGTCTTGGCGGGGATGGAATTAGTGCTGATGAAGTCTTTGATGTCAGAGGCATTTTCCCCTGAGACTGGAGGTCAAGCTTGGTCATTTGTAATCAGCTGATAAAAAGACATGTGTGCGTAGCCACATGGGAAATCTATGACTATTATCAAATAACGATGTAGAGTATAATTAAGGTTGTGCTATTAAGTACTAATTAATTAAGCTGTCAGATTTTAATCAAGGAATTGATTGTTTCAGCATAGCTCGCTAGTGGCTTCATGTCTTTGCAAGGCTCTGGAACCCTGATTTGTTAAGATTAACAAATTAAAGGGCCACATTCCAGTCATGCATGACAGGATGCAGTGTGCTTTTTGTGCTGCCTAGATTACAGACCCCACAACTCTCTGCTTCTTTTAGGAAGTCTCCAGTGAGATCAGGGAGCTGGGAAGCCATCTCTGTCAGTAAAGTGTTCTCTACATATACACAAGGACCTAAAGTCAGATCCCACAGAACCCACGTGAAAAGACAAGCATGGTGTATGTTCTTGTAAAACTGGTTCTGGGAGGTAGAGGCAGGTGCATCCCTGGGACTCACTGGCCAGCCAGCCCAAGGATACATGTCAGGGTCCAAGACGATGACAAAACCTATCTCAAAAGATCAGGTGGGCGACAATACCAAGATTGACCTCTGGCTTCTGTATGTGTGTGAACACATGCATACCCACACAGACAAACACACACACACACACACACACACACACACACACACACACACACACACCCCAGAATATACACAAGCACTCACACATACATGTGTACACACATACTTATATCTACACACACACATACATATCCAAGCACATAATATGCATACATTTACACATATACACACATATGCACATGAGCACACACACTTGCACACGTATGTACATACACATATGTATAAACATGTACACATATTTGTATGTGTTGAAAGGGGTATATTTTAGGGCCAGGTCAAAGGCTTGTATTTCTGGCAGTGAATTTAAGATGGAAAAAAGAATCCTAGGTACCTACTGTGTGCTAGCAACATGTTGCCTCACTGCAGTCTTGACACTGTCCACCCTACTGAAGAGCACTGTATTAGTTATTTAGTTCACCACTCTGAGATAACACCTCACAGATCAGCACAAGGGAGACGGCTTTATTTTGGCTCATGGTTTTAGAGACCTCAGTCCATCGTGGTGGGAAGGTGTGATGTCTGGAGGATCTTTAGGTAGCTGTAGGAATGTGTGGTAGCGGCTGCACACATGGTGGCCTGACCAGGGAACAGTCTGTGACAGGAAGGGACCAGGGACACTATACTCACAAAGTCTCCAGGTTCCAGCAACCTGACTCCAGCGATCCTCTTCCTCCAGCTAAGCCCCATCTTCAAAAGGTGTCATGGTTTCTGAAAATAGTACCATCATCTGGGAAACAGCTGCCCAAATACATGGGAAACATTTCTGACTCATTATAACAAAGTATCCGCAGGAAAGGTATGCATGTTGAAACTTCTATTCCCTGAGCCCCAGTGTATGTGCACCTGGAGGCCAGAGGGCTGCCTCAAGTGTTGTGTTCAGGTAGTAGGCTCTTTATTTTGAGACAGGGTTTAGGCTGATTGGCCAGTGAGCCTTAGGGGTTCATCTATCTCCACCTCCCCAATATTGGATTCTAAGTATGTGCCACTATGCAGAGCATTTTGTAGGTGGGTTCTGGGAAGTGAACTGGGTCCTTCCACTTGAAGCCAGGCATATTATTCAGTGAGCTATTCTCTCAGCCTCTGTTTTGCTTTGATGACACAGTAGCAGCTTGCAGCTGCATTTTGCAACAGTAGCTCTTAGCTATCAGTTTCTTTTATTCCCAGAGGATCACTGTGGGAAAACCACCATTTTTAGAGTCATACTTACTAGAAGCTAAACCTGGACTCTAACGGTTGCTGCCTATGAAAGTTTGAAAACCCTTATTAATTCCCCTGAGCTCTACCTTCTCATTTGCTGAGTAGGAACAACGTCATCTACTTTGCAAAGGATTAAAAGACAGTAGCTATAGTCCACTAAATGTGTCTTATTCTTCAGCTGTGGTGCCAAAGCACAGTCAATTTATTGAACCCTTACTATAACCCTCTATAACAGTATTGCTCAGAATTTCTGGATGATGGGATTCTTTCTTATCACCTCATCTGATATGGTAGCCATAAGCTACAGGGGGCCATGTCTCTTGTTTTAGTTTGAATAGTGAATGCCCCCAAAGGTGCATGTGTTAAAGGTCTGGTTCCCAGCCGGTGACAATATTGGGAATCGGTAGGAACTTTAGGCAGTGAAATTGAAGAAAGGAGGTCACTGCTAGGTGTGGCCTGGGGGACTTGGAAGCCTGGACTCTTCTAGTTCTTTCTGGTTTCTGGCTGTGTTACCATCATGCATTCCCTGCCCTTATGTTTGTTTTCCAAACATAAGCCCAAAGTGATGGGGGCTAAGTCTTCAAAATAATGAGCTAAGTAAATCCTTTTTCTTCCATTGATTGATTGATTGTTATATATCCCAGGTTGAGGCTCTATGGTAAGAGTAATCTTGAATTTCTGGTCCTCTTTCTCCATCCGTCACTTGCTAGGAGGGCAAGTATGTGCCATCGTGCCCGGCAGGCTGTTCTCCTTTAAGCTGCTGAATTTCTCAGATACTTTGCCCTAATGACAGAAGGCTGACCAATCCAGGAAACTTGAAAACGTGGCTTGTGTAACTTAGAAAAGGATTTTTAATATTCCTCTTATCTTAATGAATTTAAATCCACTAATGTCATTTGGCTAGTGGCTACTATTTTAATTTTTTAAATTAAAATGTTTGTTTCATTATTTTGTGTGTGAATATTTTCCTGCATGTATATCTGTGCTCTCTGGGCCTATAGTACCCCTGAGAGTCATAACAGGGCAGTAGATCCCCTGGGACTGTAGTTGCCCGTGGTTGTGAGCCACCAAGTCAGTGCTGGGATCAAACCATGGCCCATCTGGAAAAACAGCCAGTGATGTTACCCTCCGAGCTACTGCTTCAGCTCCTGCAGCTACTGATTTGACAGCCAGAGCTCAGGAGGTGGGGCCTGAGGAACAGAATCTTAAGGTACTTCTCGGTTACATAGCAAATTTGAGTCTGTCTTAGGATGCAGAGAACCCTCTTCCTATCCCCTCAAGGAAAAGGAGCCAGGGCTTAACAAGTTTAGGAGCTGAGGTCAGAATGTTGGGCTGTTTGCTCTGTAGTCCCTGAAGACCGATGAGTCCAGGCCGCCTTAGGACTTGTGTCTTTGTCTCAGCAAATGACAGGATAGCAACAGGCCAACCTCTGCTGCAGGAAGGAGGGGACAAGGCACTGGCAGAGGTGGCCTACAAGGGTGAGAATTAACTATAGAGTCCATGTTCAAACACTCCGGGCGGGGCCAACAAGGAAGGGAGCTGGTGAGAGTTGGTGCGTCTCAGGAGCCATGTTGAGAGCTTTTCAAGGATGACGTCATCCCAGCCTCCAGTGACTGCCATTACTACTTGTCTTATGGCAGGCAGCTGGAGCCCCAAAGAGGTTACAAGATGGCCCAAGGTCTGACATATCCATCTCCTAGCTCCTAGTGGGAGAAGCAGTCCACGAGGGAGATCGATATGGGGTAGGTGGGTTCTGCATAGGTAGCCAGAAGCCGCTGTGAGCAGGGTATGAGAAGGGAGGTGGGGAGCCCCGTGGGAGGGGGTGAGGAATAGCACAGGGAAATCCATTAAAATAATAATGATCACTACGCTAGTTCTCCGCACCCTCCCTCTAGAACCTCTGTGTTGACACCAGCAAGGCTGCCTTCTCTGGAGCCTTCAGGGACAATAGTCTGTCACTCTCAGGGCGACCATTAGAACAGCCTTCCTATGGAGCACCAACATTAAAGGAGCTGCCTGTGTTTGCTTTTCTCTTCGTTTGTAGATTTGTGTTTTTCCTGTGTTTGTCATTCTTTGTTTCTTTCAGGAGGCAATGCCAAGATCTCCATGTTTCAGGATTCCTAATTGACTCTTATAAGTGTGGAGAGTGCTTGCTCTGAGAACCTTCAGAGAGGCGGGAGGGCGGTTTGTCAGTGTCACGCTTCTGGTCTGGCTCTGTGGACTGGGGCTGCAGGCTGGTGGGTCCTCTGCCCTGGGGCTGGCCTGTGACAGCTCATTGCCTTCAGGGGCTGCACTGTTCTACAAAGAAAGCTTCCTAATGGGAAGAAAACCTGGGCTGGTGGCAGGTGGAGCCTCTGGGCTTCAGTCCTGCAGGCTGACTTGGGAGGGGGGTGGGGTGGAGGGGGGTAGGTGGGTGGGGGATAGGGGTGGGTAGAGAGTTGCAAAAGAGGGGAGAACTCAAGGTTCCGGGGAAACTTTAGCCTTGGCTTGCTACGTTCTGGCTATGTGATTTTTTTTTTCATAAGTTACTAAGCTTCTCTGAGAATTAGTGCTTGACAGTTTATAAAAGAGAATGGGTTTGTAGTTTTGTGACGGGTTAAACTGTGTCCTGATATCTGAACTCTAAGGACGCGCAGATTTCATTTGGAAATAGGACCTGAGTGGCTGTGAGTAAGATGGAGTCATGGGGTGGCTGAGAATCTAGCTCAGTTAGTGGAGTGCTTGTACAGCATGGGTGAGACCCTGGCTTCTCCTAAACTGGGCGTGGTGATGCTTGCTTGAAATCCCAGTGATTAGGAGGTAGAGGCAAGGAAACTAGGAGTCCAGTGTCGCGCCCACCTCAGCCAGCAAGGAAGATGCAACACGGTCGGATTCTTCTCAACAGCCTTTATTGCAGGACCACCTCATTGTGAACGGGGACCTGCAAAGCTCACCTTATAAAACAACAGGCTGGCTACTTGTCCTTCTGAGACATTTCCCGGCCAGATTGAAAAGTCCAGTTTCATTGTTGTCTAAGTAAGTCTGAGGAAAACCTGGCTACCTGAGACTTTGAAGAAAAAATCAGAATGGGGTAGAACACGCTATAGTCTAATGAGACTGGCCCGGGTTCTGCTCGCAAGAGGAAAAGAGACAAGCACTTGAGAGGAGGGAGCTATGTGAGGATGAAGGTGGATAAGGAATGTCTGAAGCTACCAGGATCTGGAAGAGGTAAAGTGGGATGCCCCCTGAGAGCTGCTCTGGGGCTTCTGGCCTTCAGAATTGGGAGGTGTTTGGCTTGGGGACCTTGTGCTTAGAGTGTTGGGAAACAAATTGAAGGGTGGATGATTTTGAGCAGCTGAAGCATCTATTTCTGTGCCTGCCAAGATGAGATGTCCGAAGATGGAGTTTTACTTCTTCCTTCATTGCAGTGTTAGGAAAAGACACAGGGTGTTAGAGTGAGTGAATTCACATGCCCTGGGTGGGCTGGCCAGTGTGTGTGTGCGTGAGTGTGTGTGTGTGTGCATGAGTGTGTGAGCATGTGTGTGAGCATGTGTGCTCTAACTGCATCACTGAGCTTGCTTTGTTGGGACTCTGGACAAATTGGCTCCTTTGATCTCAGTTCCAGGGAAGAGATAGGAGCTGGAGCAGCCCCACCCCCTCAACACTGTCCTCATGGTGCCAGGAGCTGGCTTGGCACTCACAGGTGCACTGTTGGTGTCACAGCATTGGCCTCAGAAAAAGTTTCAACGAGAACAAGTCAAGGTGGAGAGACAAAGAGCAGGAGGAAGCCTCACGGTCTGTACCCTGGCTCCCCCATTGCTCCTTCTCCAGTATCTCTTCAGTGCCTACTTGGTCCCTCTTTGTAGCCGACACATTAAAATCACAGACTCGCTCCCGCAGCACGACAGTGCTCCGTTTCTCTGAACTCTTCTCAGCAGTGGCTCATGGGTCTCCAGATCTTATCATCACTCTTCCTCACACTATTTCCAGAGGTGACCCATGATTCCCCAGGGTGGATGCCCTTCCTCCTTGGAGGTCAGCTTGCTTGTGGCTAGTGTGATGCTGATGGAGTCTGAGTGGCAGGTGAGGAGGACAGACTCACAGGCCTGCTGTGGCCATGGCCAGATTGGATCTGTGGAAGAGCAGATCCGGTGTGTCCTGATCAGGACTAAGGGTTCACTAGAATTAGGATTGCTGCAGATAGTCTATGTGTGCCTTTGTGTGTGGTATGTGTGAGCATGTGTGCACGTGTGCATGTGCACACAGGAGTGTATAGGTCAGTGCACAACCTCAGCTGTCAGTTCTGAGGAATCTTCTATCTTTGTTTGAGACAAGATTCCATTGGCTTGGAATTTAGGCCAGGATAGCTTGGCTTATGAGCATCTGGGATCTCCCTGTCTCTATCTTCCATCTTGTTCCCACCGGGATTTCCGGCATGTGCCAATATGGCGGCTTCTAACATTGCTTCTGGGGATCCAACGTCAGGGTCCCACTCTTACCAGACAAGTGCTTACTGACACATTCATCTCCACAGTTGCATGAATACAATTTTAAAACACATTTATGTCTCTTCTTGGATGTATTGTCTACGGCTGCTTTGAGCTATAATGGCCGAGTTGAGTGGGCTTGAAAGGCCTCAGATGTGTCCCAGCAGCCTTTTTGGATAAAGCTTGCCCACCACAAATAGCAACTGCACCTTTGCTTCCAGCTCAGTTCTGAGAAGGCTCCTTGGGGCAGCAGAGAGGAGGCTATGATAGTCTACAGGCGTGATTCTGTGTAAGGCTAGAGTGGGGGCTCAGGTGGAGGATCCTGTGAAGCAGGGTTGGGGCATGCAGCCCTTAAGGCTTCTTGGCTCTGCTACAGAGTGCAGAACGTGGCCTCCTTCATCTAGGACGGAGATGCGCTCAGCTCTGGGGTGAAGGGGTTGGAGTGCAAGATGCTCTACAGCTGTGTAACCTGACTGACTCTCCAAGCTTCGTTCACCGAATGAGAAAGATCACGTTTGTGGTGTGGCCTCAGAAGGAGCATCTGCCTGACCTCTGCCTGGAGCACCTCCTGCATCAAACGCTTCTCCAGGACACGTCCTGCTGCTCCAGCCAGCTCTGTAGCACCCATTACTTGGTGTTGATGGTCTGAAGCTCAAGGCTCGGCAGATTTATATGATAACAGCAAACGCTGATGAGTTACAGAGGAAGGCATAACATTCACGTGGCTTTAGACAATGACTTGACATTTACAAGTCACCTTGTGAAGGCTGAGCTGCTCTGAGACTCTGCTCTCTTATGCCCTACTCCTTACCCTGGTGATTCAGAGTCCTGAAGCCTGCTGGCCTAGGGGAGGACTCCACATTCCCAATGGAGCGCCGATGGTCTCCATACCTTGCCTTTTGATTTGCTCCCCAGCCTTACTTCTCGTAATGAATACTTTTGTTCTTGCAAAATGGCAAATGGGCCAGTGGCTAGATTAATACTTAGCACACATACCCTGTGTGTGTGTGTGTGTGTGTGTGTGTGTGCATGCGCACACGCGTGCGTGCAAGCATGTGTGTGTAGAGTGAGTGTTGGTGTCACTCTGTACTTTGTAAGGCTGGCAGCCAGCAAGCTCCAGCCACCCTCCCGTCTTTGCCCTCCACAGTGTTGGGGTTAGAGGTGTGTGTAGCGTGATGCCTGGTTTTTTTCATGGGTACTTGGGATCCAAACTCAGCTCCTTGTGTTGATGCGTGCTCTTATCCCGCATCTGATCTCCTGCCTCAGGTTTCCTTCTTCACACAGACTCCCAGGACAACGCCCACACAGCCATACAGTCCTCTGTTTCGGAGCTGAGAAGTTCTCATGCTCTCTTTTCCAATGGGATGAACTCCTACCCACTCCTTAAAACCAGGTCACAAAGATGCTTCTCAGCCACACAGTAAGAGCTAGACCCCTAATCTAGCCGTCCAGACGCACATCTCTTTCTGTCTCTTGATTGCTCTGCTTTCCCGTGCAGGCCAACCGCAGCAGTTTCCCTACTGATCAACGAGCCAGAACAGATTTCCCTCAAAGTGTTCTCGTGCGGGTTTAAGGAGGCCACAGGAAGGGTGCTAGCAATTACTCTAATCTTTAGCTTTTCTGTGATCTCTTCCCCGCCACCACCCTGTCATACCTGCTGAGAACTGGAGGGTACACTGTCTGCTTCCTGCCTGTGAGGGGGTGGACAGCATCTTCTGCCACACTTTCCTGTCAGTGCGATATTCTGCCTGAGTGTACGGGATCCAGTGACCATGGACAGAGCCCTTGGAAACTGTGAGCCCAAACAATCCCGTCCTTAGGCCATTTTGGTCAGAAATTTTGTTACAATGATAATGTGAAAAGTATCTACCAACATTCATAAGTGTTTGTAGTCACAAAGAAGATACGAATCGATACTTGCTAGTTGCATCTTATGCTTGGCTGATGAATTTTGAGGGACATAATTAAGATCCTGATCTTCACAATTTCTTCCCATCCACCTTTTCGGTGGGGATATTGCTTGTTCTTGTTTTTCCAAGGCCTCAAGGTGCACCATTGAGTTATTGATCTGAGGTCTCGCAATTTTTTAAATTCTTGATATTTATTTATTTATTTATTTATTTATTTATTTATTTATTTATTTTCTTCAATTTGCCAAGCCATGACTGTTTATTAACTGACCAGATTATAAAATTACCACGGGCAATACCTTAGTCCATCCGTCTAATAAGCCTGTTTATCTGGTCTTCCCTGTTACCAGCGTCTCCACCTTCTACAAAGTGAGTTGTCTTTTTCTTCATTCCACCTCGAGGGGAAGGTAGTTTGAAGGGCCACAGGAAGTTATTTGCTTCCTTGAAGCGTTTCCCAGCTGTATAGATCTCATGAATTAGATCCTCCATGTAGATGATGCCACATTTACCAAGAGATCGAGAAATCAAGGAGTTATCTGTCAAGGCAATCTGCTTTTTATTGATTTCGCCAGAGCCTCGCTTGTAGATGAGGTCATTTACTGACTCCAGGCTGGGGTACCCCCATGCAATGTACGGCTCCACGATCCTCACCATGTTAACTGAAGCCTTGTTGAGCTTAACAAAGGTGCCATTGAGGATCTGCGGAAAATGAAGCAGCTGCAGCACCTTGCTCACCTTTGGGCTTACTCCATTGGTGCCTCGGATTCTGATGACGAAGGCCAATTTTGGTTCTGCGGGCGCACAGACGTTCCCAGCTCTCCTTGCCATCCCAGCCATGCGAATCTCAGCCCGGCACATCTGTCTGCACTCCTTGTGATAGTGCTTTGCCGTCTCACAGACGAGCTTCCTCAGTGCCTTTCGAAGTGTCTTCAGGGCAAACTTCTTCCTCAGGTGCCCCACCTTCAACTCTGTGAAATTCCTTCGCTTTTTCTTAAGGGTTTCTGTCTCAGCGGGAACCTTCTTTTTCTCCTCTGGCACAGCCTCCATGGTTCCAGCCGGAAAAAGAGAGGATATTTTATTCTTTATTTAAAATATAATTTCTTTTTCCTCGAGCCTTGGGTTCCTTTCAAATTTATGGTCTCGTATTCTTTAATTATCACTGTTACTTGCACACACACGTGTATGCACATAAATATAGAAATGCATTCTGCTGGGTCCGTTTAGTGTTGCTTGTTTATATAACTTTTTAGGGCTGACCACTTGGGATTGAATAATTATTTAGGGTGCTCATTTCGAGGGAAGAGTAATTCTCATTTTCCTTTCTCACCTCTCTCAGCAGCTTTTAATTTCCTTAGCTCTTCCTGCATCCATCTTGGCATGTCAACTAGTGCTGTTGCTCACGCCATGTTTAGGCAGCCATGTTGTTGTGATTTCATGGGTGTAGCTTCCCTGCCACGTCTAGAAGACACGATCTTCCAGCTGTCATTCCGATCTTCTCACTCTTTTTTCCAGCCTTTATATTTTAATATATCTTAAATAGCACAATAGCTGGGCAGCTGCCTACCCTCCATGCTGGTAGGATCAACCTCCCACAGATAACTCCGAGTTACTACTGACTAATTTCTGTGTTCCCTCTTGGCTGCTTTTGACCCACTGAGCAGTCCTCTGAGCCTTATTCTCTTGTCTCCTTTACACGGCGGCTCTACTTCTCCGTCCTACACACTCCTAAGGTATGACGTCTCTCTTCCTCCTCTTTCCTCACAGTCTCCTGATCTCCTCACTCTTAACGTCTTTTTTCCTCCTCGGTGCTCCCAAGCCTTCGGTGTAAGGGTCGCATTGCAGATGCATCACTTTGGGCTGAGCACACACAGCCAGTCCTCTGCATTTCGGTTAGCAGTGGCTTTCTGTAATGGCTTTTCTTCTGGTGTGAACAGACGCTTCTTGGTGACGAGGTAGTCTCTTACCTGTGGGATACGTATTTAGAACTCAGCTAAGTGTCATCCTGGTTGAGCAAAGTGGAAGTAGGCAGTTCACATTTTCTGGAGAGGGAGAGTCAGTTTTAAGTATGTGGCCCCTGGTAGGTTGACCACACTCCCGTAGATGACCACCCACCCAACCCAATTGTTTGGACTGCACAAATTGGCCACAAAGTCAGAAGCACAGGAAACAGGGGTAGATCTGATGTGTGCTTCTGTGTGTGTGTGTGTGTGTGTGTGTGTGTGAGAATATGATCAAAACAAATGGTATAAAATTCTCAAAGAATTAGTTAAAAGTGTGTTAGGAGAAAAATAAGTTACGACCCTATAAAAGCATGTTGGAGTCCCTTGTGAGCAGACTCTGGTGTTGTGAAAGAAAGCTATCAGTCTCTGGGGCAGGCCGGGACGGTGATGTCGTGTGGGTACTGCTAGGGGCTTGCATTGTAAGGGTTCTTGGCTGATGAGAAGTAAGCGAGGCTTGGGGATTCCACTCTGGGTAGCTCTGAGATTGCTTGCCCTGGAGCCAGCTGGACGGCAGCTGTTCAGGTTCATTGGCTCTGTCTCCCGGGCAGCCAGGGCAGTGACAGGAATGATAATCTTCTGCCGATGCAGAGAGCTCTGAGAGTTACTCTTCACAGGGCGCAGGATGGAGCTGATATCCCAGCTCTGCTCTGGCTACTGTGCGACCTTGGCTAGACCTGTTCCACGCTGTGAAACGAGGAGTGCTAAAGCTGATCCCAGAGGTTGTAAAAAGCCAGGTTGAGATAAGGAGAGGCAGCTGGGCAGCAATGTGCTGTTGAAGGAGCTTTCTGCAGGAAGGGTTCTGGTGTGCGACCTTGGTCTAGCTCTGAGGCATAAATGCTCCCACCATGGTCAGTGCAGAGCAATCAATGTCACAACACAGGACACAGACTTGGGAAGCAATCTGCACTGTCAGCTCTTGTAAGCGGCTGTGTAGAGCACATCCTATCAAACCTCCTTTTCTATCATTTGCTAGTGGCTTCCTGAGGGTGTCTTCAGAAAGACTGGGCCCAGAGAGCATGGCGTGACCATTGCTAACATGGGTGACAGAAATGATGGTGTGGGCCTAGGTGTGGGAAGTGGTCTAAAGAGCTGGTGGGCATTTTCATGCGCTCACCCTACGGTTGGACAAATTGCTAATGGACGCCTCATGCTCTGGTACTCATGCTTGCTGAACACATGGAGAAATTCATTGCACCAACAGCTGGCATTGTGTTGGTGACAACCTGGGCTTCACAGGCAGTGAGCCTGGGCAGCCATTCTAGCCTGTTAGTGATGACCCTGGGGAAAACTGCTTGTTCCCTCGGCTTGGCCTCAGTTTCCCTGCCCCAGAGAGGGAACAGTAGGAGGAGGAGGGTGGAACAGGATCTGCACGGAGATGAAACTCTGGTTCAGGGCTGGTGCGTCTCCTTCCCTTTAGAAGCTGCAGAGGGACTAATGGACAGGATTAGTTGGTTTCTTGCTCCTGTGACAAAGTAACTGCCAATGGTAACTTGGGAGGAGGAGTTCATTTTGGCTCACGGTTTGAGGGTGCAGCTCATCGTGGAGGGGAAATCATGGCGGCAGGAGCCTGAGGCAGCTGGTCACTTTGCCTCTGCAGCCAGAGAGAGAGAGAGACAGAGAGAGAGAGAGAGAGAGTGCTGGTGCTCAGCTCACTCTCTGTTTTCTATTCAGTCCTGGATCTCAGGTTATGGGAGGAAGCTTCAGTCAGTGTGGGTCTCTCTACGTTCAATAACTTGATCTAGAAACCCCATCACAGTTGTGTCTTGAGGTTTGTCTCCTAGGTGATTTTAGGTCCTGCACAGCTGACAATGAGCATTCATCATCATCTCAGGGATGCACAACCAAGTCAGTATAAACCCTGGACATCTGGGGACTGACCCGAGCGGTAGGGAAACACAAGATCACCCCTGGGACTCCTTCCTCTGCTGAAAGTTTTCCCTGAGGGTTTTGTTGTTGTTGTTTTGTTTTGTTTTGTTTTGGCAAATAGGAAAAGTAGCAATTCATTCTGACTCTCTGGATAAACAGCCACCAGCAGGCCCCCGGGGAAGGGCAGGGTGGCCTTGTTTGTGCCACATGCTGGGTTCGTTATAATAATCCGAATGCAAAGTAGGTGCCTCAGAAATGCTGATGCTGCTCCTGTCGCCGTGAAACATGTAAACACATGCAATTACATCCCAAAATATGGAGGCTGCGTTTTTAATCACCTAGTTTTCTGCCTGTCTCATAGGGAAGTGTTGGTCACCATGATCTGTTAAATGTCACCTCTTGATTTATTTCCGTCATAGATCACAAGAGTTACCATTGCACAGAGTTTATCTCTGTTTCACTTGGGAGATTCCAGCAAGAGCTGGGGCCCAATCAAGCTGAGGAACAAGCTCTTTAGTGGAACAGACGCGGCAGGGCTGTGTGCAAATGGTGCCTGTCCTTGCTACCTCTCTGTGCGTCCGCAGGCAAGTTACTCAACTGTTCTGTTTTCACGAGGACTTTCTCCTTGGCTGAACTGGTCAAGGCATGTAAGGTCACACCTCCAGCTTGCAGCCCCAGAGTTGAGGAGGTGGGAACAGGAGGACCCTGGGACAGTCAGTCAAGAAAAGTCAGTGAGCTCCAAATAATACCCTATCCCTCAGGTAAGGTGGGCAGTGCCTGACGGACGACAGCTGAGGATGACCGCTGGCTCCCACATATGTACTAGGGTGAACACACACACACACACACACACACACACACACACACACACACACCACACTCACATAAAACAATGCATGTGGTATGGAAGGTACTCCTGTTAACTGGTCACTAGTGTGCCTTCTGTTGAGGTGACCAGCTCTTTATGGACCTGGAGACGATTGTTGCCAAGTCAGCTGCATTGACTCCATGTCCAGTTCCCTCCTGGAGCTCATGATCTCACTCACCGTCTTGCCAGATGCCAGCAGGTTCTCCTCTGCTGAGATGGGCAATGCTTGCCCAAGCACCGTGATAGAGAGAGCTGCTCCTCAGTTCTTGCCTCAGAAGCCCCATCTGCAAGATGCTGTGACTCCCAGGTCCTTCTAGGTTTCGGGAGGATCAGTAGATGCTGCTACAGGTCAGAGTAACCTGTTGCTCTCTGTGCCCAGAGTTAGGCACAGAGCTTTGTGTGGAACAGCTCGTTCATGATTCTGCAATCTAGGAAGCAGAGAGGGATAGGAAAGAAAGTAGGGCTGGGCTACAACACTTCAGGCTCCTCAGGTCACTTCTTCCTGTTAGGACCCACCTCTTAAAGTCTCCACTACCCCCTACAGTCACCTCACCAGCTGGATACCAAAAGTCCAGACACATGGGCCTGTGGGGACGCATTTCATGTTCTAATCACAGAGATTAAGAAATAAGATCACTGCAAAATGCCCTACTTATTGTGTTAGCTGAGAGATTCATCCAGTGGATATTAACACCCACAATTAGACCATGTTAGACATACTCCCACGTGTGTCTAATATAGTCTAGGTCAGTGGTTTTCAACCCCTTTGACAAACCTCGATCTCACAATATATTTATAATGCCATTCATAACGGTAGCAAAATTGCAGTTATGAAGTGGCGACAAAAGTAGCGTTATGGTTGGAGGTCACAACAACACGGGGGACTACATTAAAGCATTGCAGCATTAGGGAGACTGAGGACCACTGGTCAGAGTCACATGGTCAGGGCCCAACACTTAAGGACCTCAGTGTTTGGGTGACACTCAGGGTGTCTCCAGTTCTGACTGGCTTTTGTGTTGCCAAGTGAACCCATTCTTGGATCCTGTCAATCTCTCTAGCAGACAAGAAAAGGCCTTCAGCAGTAAGGTAAGGGATGGGGGTGCAGGATGACAGGCAGAGACAGTGGCTGCAGCTTACCCATGCTAAGGAGGCTTAGCTTCTGGTAGATCTGCAGCACACTGCAGCAAGTCATAACTAATAAACCTTCGGGGGCTGGGGAGACGGTTCAGTCGGTAAAGCGCTTGTCTAGCAAGCGTCAGTACCCGGGCTTGATACCCAGAGTCCACATTAAAAAAAAAAAAACAACCCCCCCCCCAAAAAAAAACCCAACCCAAACAGCTGGGTCGGGTGATTCATGCTTGCAATCCCAGTGCTTAGAAGGCAAAGATAGGCAGATGTTTGGCTGTGCTGACTGGCAAGTTCCAGACCAGTGAGAAACACTGTCTTAAATACCAAGCGAGACAGTGAATAAGGAATGACAGTTGAGGCTGACCTCTACATGCCTGCACACACATCTCTACATGCACCTACACACGTTTGGGTATGCCTGAGTATACAAAAAGCTGTCAGTGAGGTGATAACAGCTCAAGGCTGGCCCTGAATAACCTCCAGAAGATTGTGAGCAGAGCCTATATATTATCCCGGAGGCCCCTGGGCATGACTAGGGTGCATCAGGCCAGTTTGTGGGATGTACCATGCAAGGAAGAGAACCATAGATATGGGGCTCAAAGAGCCTCAAAGCTATGTGTATTTAGTCTCAGCCCTATCCCTCAAGTGAGTCCGTGTGTGATTCAAGAAGGCCAAGCAGTGGAGGACAGAGGCCCTGCAAAGCCAGATCTGTGCTCAGACACTTGGGAAAATGAAGTGCACTTTGGGTTGCTCCTCTGTACAAAAGCGTAATGACAGCTTCAAACGGAGTTATGAAAACAATATATCGGACGCACGCCATGTATGTGTAGTGGCTCAGCCTGCTGTGTGTCAACAAAGCGTTTGTCCTCGCATTCATGAGGTTGTGCATCTGTTCCTTCCAGACACTGGCATGTAAAAGCAAAAACACGAACAGCCTGGACAGAAATTCAAGAATCATTGCAAACCAGCTGGGACGGCACAAGCAGAGCATCCAGGCGTGTGTTGGCAGCCCTCAGTGTCACGGTGACAAGTCCCTCTTTCTCCTTTATCACCTGCTGACAGATAGTAACAGGGAGGAGTGGTGCCGGCACCATGTCTGACACTTTCTAATATTCCTTCCGGTGATGTCATGATGGTTGCTCTGACCATCACCATTCATTTGCAGACCAGGCCACCTAGTTCCTCAGAAGTAACTTACCCCAAATTAAACAGTTGTTGCAAAGTGAAGAGGCAACTTGTCTGATTCTCAGGTTCTTGCTTTGCCTGATGCATCAGGCAGTGGATTCTTTGTATCCTTTGCTCGTCTCCAACCCATTGGCTACAATTCCACACTTGTCCAAGCATTTCCATCCTGAGAGACACCTGCCCCCAGCTTGGTTTTGCTCAACTCACTTCAACTCCACTAATTTTAGTTTGACCTGGCTTAGGTTGGTTAAGGCTAATTTAAGCAGAACATGTACCTGGGTATCTATGTGTATACAGATATGTATGTATGTGTGTGTGTGTGTGTGTGTGTGTGTGTGTGTGTGTGTATGCAAGTGTGCATTGGGCAACCTAGACTGTCATTCCTGGGCATTGTCTGTCTTGCTATTTCGAGACAGGGTCTCCCACTGACCTGGATTTGCCTACTAGTCTGGCCAGTGAGCACATGATACCATGTTTAGATTTTACGTGAACTCTAACAGTCCTATCTTTGTGTATGTAAGGCAAACGTTTTACTGACTGAAGCCTCTCTTCAGATCTGTGGTGGTTAACATTGATTGTCAGCCTGATTGCATTGAGAGGCACTCAGGCGATTGATAACGCATTTCTGGGTGTCTGTGAGGGTTCTTGGAATATGGGCAGCATTGTTCTACAGGCTGGCATCTAGATGGCATCGTAGTGGATGACAGAGGAAGCCCCCTGCCACCCCAGGCACTCTTTCTCTCTGGGTCCTTATCTCCATGAGGTGAGCCCCACCTTTCCACAGTGACATTCTGCCTTAGGTCAGGCCTGTAGCAATGGATCCAGATGACCTCAGACTAAACCCTCTAAACCGTGAGTCCAAAGAAACCCTTTTCCCAAGTGCTTCATCCCAGCCACAAAAGCCCACTTATTAAGCCATACCAGAGGATGGTGATACCAGGAAATGTTTTGAAACTCTGTTTACATTGCCACTCAGTTCTCCATTGCCTGATGAGACTGTCATCCCTCATCCGTGTAGAATGATGCCAAGAACTGGGGGTACAGCCCTGTACAGATTATGGAGCTCCTTGACACAGTTTATGTGTCACATGTCTTCTAAACTGAGCCAGCTTAGAAATAAAGGTAAGCCGGGCAGGGGACGGGCATCTTCATGGAAGGCAGTTGATAAGATCCCTGCTACAGGCAGGTTGTTCTGTGTCAGGTGCAGACAGCACTGTGCTCAGAACATCATCCAGCTCACCTGCAAGCAGACTTTCCTGGGTGTTTCACAGACGAGGCTTCAGAAGTTGTTCACAAGCTCAGTGGGTTTCCCAAGTCATGAGGCTGGACAGGGGACAGGTCTCTGGCCCCAGGTCCTTGTCTTTTCATAGCTCCTACCTGCTTCTAAAGATGGCCTTCTATAGCAGATGTTGGTGCTGGACCTCTCCTGGCCAACAGCACATAAACCAAAGAGCTGCACATAAACCAAAGAGCTCCACATCAGGATTCTAATTTCCACTGGAAGAATGGGCTGGAGTCATATCTCTGGCCCCAGAAGGAGACTTGATATCCCAGGCTGCTTGGGAGGCCATGAGTAGATAACTATCCAAACTTGATCCCAGGAACCTAAGCCTTCACGGTGGCTTGCCTACCTGCCTGCCTTCTCTTCCTTTCTTTTTTGAGAAAGGCCCAACGTAGCCCAGGCTGGCCTTAAACAGATCCTGCTTCCATCTCCTGAGTGCTGGGGTCACTGATATGTGCCACCAGGTTAGCTAACAGGACACTTTCTGATTACAAAGACACACCATGATCCCCTCCTGTAAGAGACAATCCAAATAGAGCTGTCGATCACCTGGAACAGGAAAAGCTCCATTCTAGAGATTTTAGAACAGGTCTACAGCCTGCGGAGAGTGTAGATGGGACAGTGATCCTGTTGGATTCTGTCTTCACTTATGTGTGGAGAATGGACTTGCCCCATAGCAAGCTCCGTCTGTCTGAGGAGCTGTGGTGTGCCGTCTGAACCGTGCCACCAGCAGTCACAAAGTCCTGGGACACAAGAAGAATCCAGATCAAGATCCCAGTGACAGTGCCATCTTGGGAACGCAATCTTTATGCCACATCAAAGAATCAGGGCTTAGAGGAACAAAAGAGGCCCAGAGGCAAGTCCTTAGCTACCTGTGAGATAAAGGAGCTCTCGGCTTTGAGCCGGCTACAGGCAGATCTGCATTTTGGACCCAGTGTGGTTTGATGGACCCATCCCTGTGATTCCCACTAATCTGAATTAGGGGCTGCAGCCTCCTGTTCTTGCTGGGGGGCTCTGTGCCTTTGCATTGGGAAGAACATCACAGACCATCCACTCGCGTCAGACGGTGCAGAGGCTGGCCACAAGGAACAGAGCCTCAGAGCCGTGCCAACGAGACCAGCGTTCTGCCCTCTGCAGCGCTCTTGCTGGGTTAATTAAGTTAAAAGCTGTAGGAGGAAGGCGGCTTGAGAGTTGGCTTTTTAAAAAATGAACATCAATCACGTTATTGATCTTTCTATTTCCTTTTATTCTCTTTGTGCTTGAGATCCCTGGACTGTGCTCGCTGCAGGCCTCTCTCACAATAAAAATTATGTAAATTAAAATCCCGACTTAAGTAGAAAACGAAGCCTTGTGGCATAAAGGGCGGAAGCCGTAAAATGATCCTGGACAGACGGAATCCACGGAGGACAGATGTTGGAGGAGCTCCCACATTTGAGTCTTCATCTACACGTGCTTTGAAATGTGACCTGGGGAGATGGCATGGCTCAGTAGAAGCTGCCTCGCTTCTGTCGCTTGCTCTCTGCTGTGTGACCTTGGCTCAGCTCCTATCCTCATCAAGGTCTTGGTTCCCTCCCTTGTTAAGTTAGGATAACAATGGCAGAGGTTTCAGGAGGACCAAGTTTGTCTTTAAAGGACCCTTGCTGTTCAGCAGTTGGGAATTCCCCGTTTATGGTGCTGCAGTCATTTGGGTTGGGAAGCATCTTGGGTCCATTTAAGGTGCTACAAGAGAATCCCCCAATCCGTAATCGTAATCGGAACATGAGGTATCTTCAACAATAGGGTCTTACCCTCTAGGCAGGGTGGGCAGCCAATGACAGTGGTGACTGCCTGTATTGTTTAGGGGGTCATAAAAAGAGACTAGGAAAGAGAGAGGGCATGATGAATATATGCTAAAACCACTAAAACGTATTATGGAGTGAATGTTTGTTAAACATCACGAGTGTATTTTTCACAGTCCTGGTGGCAAAAATCTAAGATTCAGGGTATGATAGGTCCTATTTGCTAGCCCATAAATAGGACCATCTTATCAGTGGGTTTACATGGTGGAAGGGGCAAGGGAACTTTCTGGTGTTTCTTTTAAGGACTCCAGTTCATGCCCACCACCCCCTGCCCCGACTAATTATCTCCTAATGTCCTGCCTTCAAATGGTCACGTACTGAGAATTAGCTTCTACGTTGTGACCTTGGGGGGCAAAGGCACACAGTCCTTCACCCACTGCAGGGAGCTCCTTTATTTGCAGAACAGTTGGATCGTAAGATAGGATCTTCTGTTGGGGACGAGTAATAGTTATTTATCTCTCGTTTTAAAGCTGGGGTTTTGGATCACCAACAGTCTGATGGGGTTTCAGGCTGCACGGAGCCTGAACGGGGTCATGCCATCTCGGAGGGTGACAGCACATGCATAGCCCAAAGGCTGACGTCCTGCCACCGTTGCAGCAGAAAGATAGATCTTCACTTCTTGCTATACCTGGAGATTAGGGTTCTGTCCTTGGCTCTTGAATGGTTGCTTCTCAGTCTGTGACTGACCCGATAACTTTCTCCTTTCTTCCTCCTTTTCCCAATATAATCTTTTCTATTGAGTCTTTGGGAATTTCACAACATGCACTCCAATCCCACTGATTTACCAGTCCTTCCCGTGTCTGCCCCACTCTTGTAACCTCCCCACAAAAGAAAACAACAACAACAACGAAACCTTGCCAGCCCTCTAGGCAGTGACCTCGTCAGCCACAGCCTTCTCGTCCATCTGCCACAGGTGTTGTTCTTCAGTTCCACCTTGTTCTTCAGTCCCACCTACCACTGGGCACCTCCATCTTTCTTCCCTCTCCGTCACGTATTGGTTTGTCATAGTGGCACTGGCAGCTGCATTATGTCAGCAGCATAACCCTTTGCCTAAATAGCTTTGCTTGGAAATGTTCATTGCAATGAGTTATTGGACTGGTTCAAGGTCTCTGGATTCCACTACAGGACCTTTGCAGAGAGGAGTATCCTGCTGTTGCCCAGAGACATGGAGATCCTACCATTATGATTTCATAGAACTGGCTTTTCACTCATTCTAGCAGCTCCTAGATGGGGTAGATGTCAGGGTGGGCCAACTCAAAACCCTGGATCTGGGCCTTGGGTGGTATCTGGATTGGGGCATCTGCTGGGCAGGGGTGGGGCAGAGTCTGCATAAGCATAAGCTCCAGAGTGCTGTATACCACTCCTCTGGTCAATGACAGCTTGTTGAACTGAGCCTTCTCTCTTACCTGCCACCACCATCACATCTCCAGTTCTGCCTCTCTTCATAGGGCATGAATCCCCCTGTTTTTCTATCTCTTCTACTTCTCCATTAAGTATTTGATTATTGTAGTATCGTCGGCTGACTGACAACTCATGGCAGGGTGGTGGTGGTGATGGGGAGGTTGGGTGTCGTTTCTTTCGCCCTGTTTCTCATTGACTGCTTAGGTATTTTGATTAGGGAGATGTTAGTGATGAAGTACGTGGCTAGAACTGACTTTGGAATTGAGTGGGCACCCCATATTTTGAGCCTCATTTGTGTGCATGCTACACATCGCTTAGCTTAGGGCTTACATTTGTTAGTACGCCTATAAGAAAGAGAAATCTAATCCCCAACTTCAATGGCTGATATTATCCTCCGTGATGGATCATGAAGAGCTTGCTAACAAGGTGTTCAGAGTAAAACACATCTTTCTCCATTTACTGCAGAGGACAAAGGACAGATGAGAGCTTACACTTCCTCCTTCCTTGCTAAGTCAGGAGATTCAAGTGTTTTTAGACCAGACAGCAGGTACCATTGATAGAAAATTCCAGGAGTGAGTACATGGCAGTCTCCTCAGCACAGTGTTTGACTTCATGGCCTGGGTCTCATGTTCTGAGGCTTCCTTTTCCCCTGCTCCCACTGGCGGATTCTCAGGGTGACTGAGCTGTGTAGTTTCCCACTTTGCCCATGGTGCTGCTTGTTGGGGAGACTCCGCCTCTGCACTCATTGATCTGCCCTCAGCCTCCTGACTCTTACAGACATTGATCGCACCAGCTTGGGTAAGCAACCTTCCCTTTCCTGGGAGGCGAGAGTCAGATTGGCTTCATGCTTCAGCTTCATAGAGTGGGCAAAGTCAGGACCTTCTGTTCTGGTGGTGGGAAAGAATGAGGTTGTAAATGGCAAGAGGGGACGCTTCTAGTTGAAGCCCTCTCCTTAAAGAAAAGACTTTTAGAAGTGTTCCCAACTCTTTCCTGCTGTTTACATCTGATTGGTTAGAATTTAGTCATGCAGCCTAACCTAGAAAAGGTGGTTGGGAAATATTATCTTTAAGTTGAATGCTGCGTGTTAACAAACAAGGAGCATCAAATGGCCGCTAATGGCTTTGACAGTTTTCCTTGGGTTTAGTCACTACTCCTGGCTATCGGTGAAAGTGACAGACATAGCTGAGTTCTGATGCTCAGATGTCTTCTAGTTATCTTGGGGGACTGGATCTGAGCATCACCTGGGGAGCCCCTAGAGTGGGCACCTTGACCAGGATTCTCACTTTGTTCTAGCTTGAATGCTGTTGGGGACCTGAAGGAGCAGGAGATCAGCCAGGGATTCCTCAGATTCCTCTCAGCCTGCCATGATTCTCAAGAAACACCCATCCTAAACTGATCCCAAGCTTGGGGCCAAGCTTTGGTTGTTTCTGTTGTCGCTAAACTTCCCACCACCGTCTTTGGCTCTACTTATGAATGTTTAAAAATATTCGCTTGACACACAGGGGGATTATAGACTCTCTCATTTTCTGAAATGAAAAGCAGCTCATGTATTATTCAAGACAAACATTGTATTATTGAACAAAGGATGGGTCCGTTCATCCTTCCTTATGCATTCTGGTCTGTATTGCCTTATTAGTCTGTGAGGATTTTACTGATGAGGTTTGTAAACCAAGGCAGAGTTCAAACGCTAATATGTCCAGATGCCAAGATTATGAGATTATCATAAAATCACAAAATTCATGCTTGATGTACCCAGTGACTCCCTTCTCTCTGTTCCCGCTACATGGAAGTTTAACCTTGGCGTGGATTCTTCCAGGAAACCTACTACCATTTTTTTCTCCCGTTGTAGAGTTTGAGAAAGTTCACTACTTACTAGGCTAATATCTCTTCCTGTGTCCTCTGCCCAGCTGGACTTTGGCTTTAACATGCACAATTGTGTTTCTCTTTCTCCTCTGCCATTCTTTAGGTGTGTGAAGGTCACAGCTGTGGAAACCCGCCTGGGTCACGGCTAACTAAATTCCTTATTTACAGCCAGTGCCAAAGCACATAGGAAAGGTCAGCTGGACCTCACAGCGCTTAGCATGGTACTGCCCTGTGTGGTCCACTCACCATTCATGACTGACACCTGGCAGTGTAGCATAGGGCACGAGTATCCACTCAAAGCTTGTGTTCTTATCACATCTCCAGCCCCAGTATCCATTGCTCTCCTTCCCACTCTCCTCCTTCAACCTCCTTGGCTTTTCCTTTTTGCTAACACCCATCTTCAGGGTCTCGGCTCCTGCTGCTCTCTCTGCCTAGGATGCTTTCCCCAAATCGTCCTAGCTGCTGCTGCTTCTCAGCATACATCTCTCCGCTCACACGACACTCATTGGGCAAGTTTTCCTCCTCTTGCACTTCCCGCATATTCCCAGTTTCACCTCCTCTATCTCCTGCTCTTATTTTTTAGACAGGGCCTGTCTCTGTAGTCTCAGTTGGTACTCATGCTTACTCTCCCACATGCTGGGTTACAGGCGTGTGTCTTCATGCTTAGCTCTCAGCGATGCCTCCTTATATCTTTGTGTGAACTGTGGCTTCTATCCCATAACTGCCTGCTTTAGTATCTATAACAAGACACCAACTACTGAGAAATTTATGAACAACAGAAGTGCTCTCCTACTGTTCTGCAGGCCGGGAAGTCCAAGATCAAGGTGTCGGGATCTGGCAAGAGGTTTCTTCCTGATTCACGAATACATCTGTGCTTGGTGGAGAGGTGGTAGAGTTCTTTAGAGTCTCCTCTATGTAGTGTAATGGGATAGGTTTGGATCTGCTGTTCACTGGGTTTGGAATCACCCCAGGTTCCACCTCTAGGAATGTCTTTGAGGGGTTTCCAGAAGGGCTTAAGTGAGGAAGGAAGACCTGTCCTTAGTGTAAGTGGAACCATTGCCAGGGCTGTGGTCCATGACTGAATGAGAAAGGGGGGAAAAGGCAGCTGAGCACTCACTCATTCCCTTCTATCTGCTTCCTGCTCCATTAAGATGTGAGCAGCCACAGCTGAGAGCTGCTTCCAATTCATGCCTTCCTCACCACGATGGCCCAACAAACTGTTCCTCATAAGTCCTTTCTCGAGTTGTTTCTTGTCAGATATCTGGTCACAGTAGTGAGATGAGTAAGTAGCACACGTGGGCATTTGAAGTGGAAATTCCTGGTTTCTTTGGAAACTCAGTTATGTCATCTAATGTTTTGCTGGACCAAACAAGTGAAAAAATGGTTTTCGGAAACAGATACAGTAGAAGAATGTTGAAGCAGACACATGAAAGGATGTTTTGCTGAAGCAGACTGGTGAGAGGACATGTGATGTTTGGAAAAAGTGTAAATATGACCCCTCAGACAGTGGGAAGAGGCGCTAACATTGCTTTACCTTGCTCTGCTTTGCTCGTCTTCACTGACAGCGTTCATGTATTAGTTCGCCTTGCACTGCACTGCTAATCTTCACTTGTACTGACTTTGTAGAGAGTAACTCACCAAAGAACTTCTCGGGATATTCTGGTGGCTTCTTGCTGCTTGCACTGACTTGGACCAGTTGGTTGGAGCTTCGTGGTTTCTTCTGGATCCAATTGCCCTTGCTGGCTCGTGAGTGGTGATTGCCGAGTAAACTGCTGCTGATTCATGTTGGTGTTTTGCTAGAGGACTGGACTGCTGACTGTGAAGAGTGGAATCACCCCAAAGAACTATTTATAAACATGTCCACAGCCTCCATTTCCTATTAACCTTTATTCCCCACTACCTCTGGTGGGTGATAGGCTAGAAAGGAGGTTGAGGTGTTGTGTTGAAGTACCCTTATTAAAGTAGGTTTTGAAAAATCTAAGTCTACAGGCATTGGTCCCATTTGTGAGGACTCTACTGTTAGGATGTAGTCACCCTGTTCAGATGGCACCACCTCATGTCATCATCCTGGAGACCATGTTTGCAGCATCTGCACATGGGAACACACATCTGGGTCATGGTACCTCTCTCTCTCTCTCTCTCTCTCTCTCTCTCTCTGAAATCATCACATATGTACTGAACAGCAGTTATTAACCAGCTGTTGTTCTAGACACTTGGGTAGCAGTGAACAAAACAACAGCCATTAGACTAGAGAGGTGGCTCAGTTGGCAAAGCGCTTGCCTTGCTAGCACAAGGATAAGAGTTCAACTCCTAGAACTCCTGTTTAAAAAGAAGCTGATCTTGGTGCTGCACACCTGTGACTGCAGATCCAAGGACTTGTTGGACAGCCAGCTTAGCCTACTTGGTGAGTTCCAGGCCAGAGAGAGACTGTGTCTCAAAAAATGAGGAGGACTGTACCTGAGGAACAACAGCTAAGGTCTTTGCCTTCATGAAGCCTACATTCACACAGAAATTATGGAGACTATACAACATAGAAATAGCATCAGATGTTAGGAGATTAAAAGTCACAGAGGACCAAGGTAAGGCCAGGATAATGTTCTGTGATGGATGGGGCAAGGTTAGGCATGGATAGGGCAGTAACCATACCTCCCTAATGAGATGAACTATGTTAGGACAATATCTTCAAATAATCTTTTTTATTTGCACAAATATTGATGTTTGCTTCTTCTTTCTCCTAGAATATAAGGTTTATGAGGCAGAGACCATGTGTGACTGTTGCTAATCTGTATCCAGTGTCCTCACCCACTCTAAGTATTCAGTGATTGTTAGATGCCCCAGGACAAGAAGAGAAGTCTTTGTCTACATTTAGTACAAAGTCCATGCCATTGGTGCCTGTGATACTCTTTCTGGGCTAGCATCCCTCCTTCCTTTCCCATCAATAGCCAGAACACTGAATTTGCACCCATTTCCAGCTGACCCTTTCCATGATTGTGTCTAGGCAGAGTAAGCGTTGTCCTCATCTCCAGAATGAGGAACCACAGGCTCAGAGAGGATCAAGGTCACGAAGCATTGGTAACCTGGAGCTTTTGCCACCAATAGGAAGACCAATAGGGATTTTCTTTACTGTATTCAGCATGAAGGTTTCCTGAGCTGCACAGGGTATGGTCCCTGCCTGGGACAATCATGGGAGCTGGCTTCATTTGTCTCTGTTCAGTCCAGGTCTCAAGGGGGATGGAATTGCATCACCAAACTACTTAACAGCTTTTTTCTCTGAGCCAGTCCTGTGTAGGCAAATCCTTCTGACCCCACAGTTGCTCCTCAACTGAACTAATGAGTATGCAGGACGCTTTGAATAACTGGCTTTGGCTTCTCAAAATCAATTGCTATCAAAACGGATCCTTGATCTGTCTCTTTCATTACTTTGATTAACTTGTGTTTTGAGGCTCAGAAGAAAGATGAACCTTTTGGCTTCCATTTGTCTTCAGGGCAACCAGTAATTGCTTCCCTTTCTACACAAATTCTGGGTTTACAAAGAACCTCCACATGTGATTTCAGTATAGGTCAGTATAGGTTTGTCTTTTTTTTTTTTTTTTTTTTTAAAAATAAACTGTGAGCTGGTGCATATTGGGCACTTCTACACACACTGGCTGTTTATGGATGCATTGACTTTCAAGTGAGAGAAAACTCAGCTGCTGGGCTGGGGTGTGGCTCAGTGGGATTCTTGAAGTTCTGGGTTTCATCCTCAGTGCTACAAAGGAGAGGAAGAAGAGAAGGAGTAGTAGTAAGAGAACAAAAAGGAGAAAAATGCATAAAAAGAAAGGGAACTAGTTAGTTTATTCAACTCCAATGTCCAGAGCAAGCACAGACCTCAGGTTCAGCGTGATCGTGCCTCTGACTTCACTACCCAGTCTCTTCTCTTTGCTGTAAAATTCATTCCCTTGACAGAGTACTTCATCACTCCAACAAATGAAAGACACTTCCTTCATGCCTTCTCGTTCATGCCCGGGGCACCAAGAGGACATTCCTTTCTGCTTGGCCATCATGAGTCTGGAGATTCACCTCGGCTGCCCCTGTGTACCTCCCACGCCCACACTGTCACCGATGACTGTGGTAGGAGCATTAAAAGATGCTGACAGGTTTAAGCCAGTCAGAGCTGACTCCCGCTGCAGGGCTTGCAGGCGATTTTCTCTAAAGCTGTTAGGGAAAAGAGAGTAGAAATGGAGGTCAAGGAACCGGCCAGCCTCTGCTACAGAATGCCTTTGTTGTAGGAAGACCCAAGGACTGGGATATGTATTAGAGAGAACTTCCCTATTTGGTAGGGGGGCAGAGGGGCAGAGACTAGACCCAGGCATCTCCGGGTCCAGAGCTCTTTCCAAAGGTCAGACCCTCCCTGCCCTTTGTCAGTGTTAACTTTGAGATCGCTTTGTCACAGCTGGGCAGCTATCAGCAGAGTGACATACTAAGGGTGAGAGAAGGTCCCCTTCACATTCTGCTGGTATGAAAAATTGCTCATAATCATTTTCTTTTGGGTTACAATATTGCTCATTCATTCAAAAACACATATTCAGTGAGCTGGGAACATTGGCTTGCCTGGCCCATCTGGAAACCTGTCTCCTAATCAAGAGTCTTTTTAGCTGCAAGTAATAGAGACCCACCCAAGCTAGTTTAGGCAAGAACAGAAGGGGGTTAGTGTAAGGACCCAGAAGTCGCTAGCTCATCCTCTGTTCTCCCACAAATTATAGCTTGCCACACGACAGCGTATTTACTAGCAATGCCTCCGCTAATATTGGGCATATTGATTGACATCTGAGGTCTCCACAGCTTGCTTAGCTCCCACCTGCCTGCCTGGGTGTATACTCCATTCACCATCATTATCTGTCGGATGGGGGAATCAAATAAAATCTAACCTCATTTGCATCATTTTCAGTGAGCTCATTTTGGCTTAGTGAGAGGGTTGTGTTTGAGGATACTGAGGAGACTGGAAGGTTTCGTAGGGAGGAAAGGGTACATGATGAATAGAGAAACCAGAGGGGGGACTTAGGTCAGGACAGGCTCAGATGGTCCATGGCTATACCTCAGTGATGTGCCGGTATCTGGGTCCAGAGCTCGCATCCTGTGGGGGCCCCCTCCAGGCTTGCAGATTTTTTTCTTACAGTTTCCTCTACTCAGCCCTGTATTAAGAACTAGAAACAGGAAAGTGCTCTGGCCACATCAATGTTAGTACATTATCAAAAGATGGTGGGCGATATCTGCTCTGGGGAAGTGGTGACAGACAGTCCCTTTGTCAGCATCTGGATCTCAAATGACGCTTCCCGATTCACAGATTTCCTTTTTCTCACCTTTCTATAAAACCAATATTTAGGTAATTGGATAAGACAATGTTCTCCTAAGAGTGAATTCTTCCTTCATTTCCCAGTCATTTCTCTTTTTGGTGAGGCTGGGGTGGGGCTAGGGCTGGGCATGGCAGGGGTGTGGCCGGTGGCTCTGATGCTCAAGTGTGTAGCATGGGGCCAGCTGATGGCTCGATTGCCATTTATACCCAGCCTGTGAGTCTGTATGTCAGTAATAGCCCTTTGGCTCGGTCACATGAATTTTAAGGGTTAAGAAACAATTGTAGAAACCGCTCCTTATGTATCACCATGTTTTATGTCACTCACTGGGTTTCTTATCCTTGTCTGGAAGGCGGGCCAAGATCATGTCTATTCCTCTGTGTGTCTCCATTTCCTACCAAGTTTCTGGAGTCTACTGGGCGTTTAACAACCATTCAATGGATGGGTGATTGGAGAGCACAACCACGTTTCTGTGCTTGTCAGAGAGGCAGCAGTCCTAAGGGGGACAATTCTAGGCCAGGAGAAACAAGAAAGGACACTGAGCCACTTCTGTTGCCGCCAATATTTCTTTTAATTTGAACATTTAATTTGTGAGAGGTGAGTAGGTGACTGACATCATGCAGTTTGTTCCCAAAGAACTTTACCTGGTTGGTAAGGTGGTAGAGGGATAACGAGTTGAACCCCACATGCCTTTCTTTCTTGCTTGCTTGTAGTACTGTCTCTGTGTCAGCACGAGCTTAGGTTTATTGCTTTGTCTTATGCCTGCCATAAAACATAGAAAGCTTTGGTGTTGGCCACATACTCCCCTGTGCCCGCAGTCCCTGTCAGCAGCAGCTTCTGCTGCAAAAGAGCCCGTGGCTGTGCTAGAGGGATCTTTGGCCTGAGGGACTGCTTGTCCCAGAAGTTATAAGTGCCAGGGATGAATGCCTCAGGAGCAGCCTTCAGCCTACAGCAGCCAAGAAGTGTTGAGTAAATGCCCTTGTGGTGACTAACACAGGAGAAAAAATGTTCTGCACCATCTCCCAGTGCTGTTGGGACAGAGCCCAGAAATCTATTCTGATGACCTGCTCAGAACATACTCTATTGCTTTCCTCCTTTCTCTGTCTTAGTGCTTCGTGTGTGTGTGTGTGTGTGTGTGTGTGTGTGTGTGCATTTGTGTGTATGTTTATGTGTCCATGTGTGTTTCTGTGTATGCACATGTGTGTGGATGCTCACATGTGTGTATGTGTGTTTTTGTCTCTATGCGGGTGCATGTGTGTGTGCATGTATGCATATGTGTGTGTGTTGCATGTACATGTGCCTATGTGCATGTGTGTATGAATGCATGTACGTGCCTGTGTGCATATGTGTATGTGTGTGCATGTATGTGTGCATTTACATGTGGAGGCTAGAAACTGATGTCAGGTGTCTTCCTCGATTGCTTTCTACTTTATCTTTTGGGACATGGTCTCTCGCTGATCGGAGTTTTCTCATTCGTCTGGACTGGCGAACACTCGTTCTCTGGGATCCTCTGAGCCTCTTCCTTCTTAGCACTAATGTTACAGGCATGGACACTGCACCTGCTCTCTCTCTCTCTCTCTCTCTCTCTCTCTCTCTCTCTCTCTCTCTCTCTCTGATGTGGATTTGTGGAAGAGAGGCTCCCACTTTTTCAGTTGCCTTCTTGACATTTTCTTTTAAAGAAATTGTTTGCATTCAAATCCTGGTAGGGCATTCATCTAGGAAAACAATGTAAGACAATATCCGCTAAGCAGGAGTGGGTGCAGCGGATGTGTTCTGATGGCCTCACCCAGTGGTAAGCAGCTTTGTGCACTGCCTCCTTTAGCACAGATGACAAGGACATGGCTTAGGTCTGGTTGAGTCCTCCTTGATTCTCAGTGGTGGAGTCAAGGTGTTGGTTGCTTCTTTTTTATATCAAAGTGGCTTTTCAATAGCTGCCTCCAGAGATTATGAGGCTATTATCAAAACCATGGGTCTGAAGATACGTCCAAATAAAGGAATTTGTCTCTGCTTCTTTCTAGGATGGTCCTTATCAAAACCTTTCTTTTCAAGGGAGGGGGATAAGCCAAGTAGAAATTTGTCAGGATAGTTGGAGAACGTTTATGCTAGGACTCAAAGACTCCAAAGGAATATGATTAAATACCGAGTGTATGTCAGGCCCCGTCTTGTCAGTGGAAGCAGATGAGGGTGGATGGATGCATGGGAGGATGGGAAAACTCAAGACTGATGTAAGTCCTTCTGCAGACAGACCATGTCCCCAGGACGCTTGGGAGTCAGGACACAGGTAAGATCTTGGTAGATGCACATGGCAGAGTAGGAGGAGTTATGGGTCATTCACAGCAGTGGAAGGTAAGCATCTGGCTTCCATATAACCACACCCTGTCATACCCCGCACAGCAGTGTGACAGGGATTTCACATTCTGTGCCTCTCTCACTAACTCCCTAACAGGGCACTACAGTGTTTTCCAGAGAGTCATGCTCGATTAGAGATGTCTGTCTAGGTACAGGAATAGATGGTATTAGCATATATCCCACTTTGAATAGACAGAATTCCAATACAACTCAGAAGACTCCTCTTAGAACTTAGAGACACTTATAGTTTCATTATATAGTCCAAATAGTGTTCATTTTTGAAACAGTAGTAGAATTTATTTATAATTTGAACATATATGGCAAACAGGCAAAATACAAAATTCATTAAGATTTTCCTATGGGCACAATAAGACAGAAATCACCATAAAAACACTGAGTGGGACATATGCAGAAGAGGAAGAGGAGAGACTGGATAAAAGTCTGAGTGATTTTTATCCACTGGCTGTGGTACTCTCTCTGTTGAGTGGTTTCACAATGCCCACTCCTTTCTGAAAATATGATTTCTGTCTGTGGTTCTTTCTTTCTGCCATTCTGGTTTCATCAAAGCAACAATGACAGGTTCTGATTGTTGGAATTAAAAAAAAACTTTCTGCAGATGGACAGTGTGGCAGACAGCCCAGGTCATGGTGAAGGTGCTATCTGCCTGTGAGGAGCATTGAACACAAACTGTAAATAATGCAGTCACTTCTGTCTCTGGTTTGTATAGACCCCAATGCGTCCCAGAACTTAGGCTCAGTGCAGTGGGTGGAGGGTGGAGGGAGATTCAGATTTATGCTTCCAGTTCAGTCTGGACTTTGTAGCCTTGATTTCAAGATCCCTTGAAGAATCCTCTTGTTGTCTCCAGAGACATTGTGAAGTTCTGAAAGTTTGTTTCCAAAGGAAACTCATTTTCAATTTGCCTTAATTAACAATGTGTTTAAGCATTTAGGTGAAGTCATGTGGAATGGATCTGTCATGAAATCTCATGGGGACAAATTCTGTTCCTATGTAATTAATAATTGTGGGATTAAATGGTTTGATGATACCATCCACATCAAGATATTTATAGTGAGAAGTGCCTTCTTAAAAATGAGCTGTGTCTTCAATGGGTAAGAGGTAGGAAGAGGAAAGGTAACATTCTATCCAAAGAGAGGGTCTGCAAACTCAGTTCTATTTAGCACAGCTGCAGAGAAGGGTGGGATGTGGACTTCTTTGGAATGATTCTGGAACTTGGATAAATAGTAAAGACAGGTTGAGGCAAGGAGGATTGGTGAAAAAGAATGCCAAGATTGATTAGTGATGTCTGCCATGGACAAAGGAAGGGAGGGACTAGTGTACACATAGTTGCCATTTGTCCTCCAACAACACAATTGTCACAGGGCAAGCAGAACAAACACAAACTGTTCTGAAAGTAAGATATAAAGGGAAAAGTGCTGTTCTTATTGGCCATTACAGGAGGCACATTTTTGATTTAGAGATTGGCAGACTCTCACAAAAGTTAGTCTTTTGTCTTCCCCACCAGTATTTTCTAGGAGGATAAGGCAAAAGCTCTAAGAGTGAATGCAAATGAGACTTTCAGGAGGAGGCATGGATTTGTAGGAGGCTTTGCAGAGGAAGGATTAATGAGAGGGAAAAGCAAATGCCTTCATTTGGTACCATGGTAATGGAACTCCTTAGTGGAGCCACATCCAGAAGGGTGCTGGGAATTTCCTTGGACCTTCAGCTTCTTCTAGAGAAGTGCAAGAGATCATTTGACTTTGAGTCAGACTCAAATGCTGACTTCATTCATTATCTAAGGAACCAATGTCGGGACCTTCCAATCTCCTGTTTTTGTTTTTGTTTGTTTGTTTGTTTTTTGCCATGTGTCAATTGAAGAGTAAAAACATGTTTAACTCAGAAGTTCTCACTCACTCACGGAACAGAATGAGCTGTGGCTATGACCAGCACAGCACTGGGACACGTGTGCTCATGTGTACCCTTGAGAATGAACAAGTCCCTCAAAGGTCACTGCCTTGGTGATTGCCTTCTCTTTTGTTCATATCCTCAAGTACTTGGACCTTTCTTTCCAGAGGTCATGCTTTCTAGAACATCTGTAGAAGAAGAATCATAGCTGCCAATTCTGATGCTACTGGACATGATGACTTCTGTGAAAACTGAAAGACTGCTGGAGAAAGCAATGTGGCAGGATAGGATTACAGCTCAGTGACAGAGCACTTGTATAGCATTCGTGAGATCCTGGGTTCAATCCCAAGACTGAAAAAAAGCCAAACCAAACAAAAACAGTGTGCTGCTTCAAAGTTCATCTCAAAGGAGATGTTTTGGCCAACATGTTTAAATTACTGAATTCTAGACCTAGTTCTCAATCTGTGGGTCGTGACCCTTTTGGGAAGTTCGAACAACCTTTCACTGGGATATCCTAAGGCCATGGGAAAACACAGATATTTGTATTTTGATTCATAATAGTAGCAAAATCACAGTTAGGAAGTAGCAATGAAAATAATTTTGTGGTTGGGGGTCACCACAACATGAGGAACTGTTTAAAGGGTTGCAGCTTGAGGAAGGTTGAGAACCACTGCTTTGGATACCAGAGTATTTCTTGGTGGTGTGCACATGTGTGTGTATGTGGGGGCCAAAGGGCAGCTTTGAATGTCATTTCTCAGGTGCCACCCATTTGGCTTTCTTGAGACAGGGTCTCTCGATGGCTAGGGACTTGTTGGGTGAGCCAAATCGATAAGAGAGCCCTGTGGATCCTCTTGTGTCTGCCTTCCCAGTACTAGGATTGCAATTGTGATCCCCCCCCCCCATGCTTCATGTTAAAAACCACATAGTGTCTTAGGATCCAAAGTAGGTCCTCATGCTTCTAAGGCAAGTACTTTGCCATCTGACCTATCTTCCTGCCCCTAGATAGCAAAGTTTTATTTTCCTGATTTCCTATAATTGGAAGAGGGAAACAGGGCAACTGTTTTCTCACCCAATGTCTCCATTAGTAGAGAGAAAGGTTATGGGGTGTCAGGGTTAATAATTGTGACTGCCATTAGGTGAGGTACATCATTAGCAGTGAATGGATGGAGCTCTGTGTGTGTGTGTGTGTGTGTGTGCGCATGTGTATCTCTGTGTGTGTATGTGTGTGCTTGTGTGTGCTCACGTGTGTGTGTATTTGTGTATATTTGTCTACAGGTGGATATGGATGCAGATGTGATTGTAGTTGTGTGCACATGCGCGTAGAGGATAGAGGACAACTTGAGCTGTCATTCCTCAGGCACCATTCATTTTGGTTTTTTGAGATAGTCTCATGGACTTGGAACTTACGAGCAAGGCTACGATAGGTGGCCAGGGAGCCCCCAAGGACCCACCTGTTGTGTTTTTATAAAAAGATAAGAAGAGAAGGAATATGTTTTTGTGGAGGTGTGGTCAGGTATGGGGGAAAGGGGGCGCCTTGGGGGGCCCATGCTGAGGCATCCCTTCCCCCTGAGGGACCAGCTACAAGACATGATGGACATGATGATATATATAGAATAGAGTTTATTTGGGGAATGGGGAGGGGAGTTAAGAGGGTAGTTGAGGTCTGGAGAATTGGCTCAGTGGTTAAGAGCACAGACTGCTCTTCCAGAGGTCCTGAGTTCAAATCCCAGCAACCACATGGTGGCTCACAACCATCTGAATGAGACCTGATGTCCTCTTCTGGTGTGTCTGAAGACAGCTATGGTGTATATAATAAATGAATCTTTAAAAAAAGAGGATAGGGGGTTGGGGATTTAGCTCAGTGGTAGAGCGCTTGCCTAGCAAGCACAAGGCCCTGGGTTCGGTCCCCAGCTCCAAAAGAAAAAAAAAAAAAAAAAGAAAAAAAAGGAAAGAGAGAGAAAGAAGAGAGAGAGAGAGAGAGAGAGAGAGAGAGAAGAGAGAGAAGAAGAAGAAGAGGAGGAAGAGGAAGAAGAGGAGCAGGAGGAGGAGGAGGAGGAGGAGGAAAACAGGAGTAGAGGCCAGTCATGAGCACATGGAGAGGGAGAGGGAGCAGGAGCCAGAGGACAGAGCAGGAGCCAGAGAGCAAGAGAGAGAGGAGAGGGGGCATGTAGCTACTTTTATACTGAGTCAGGCAAACCTGGCTGTTGCCAGGTAACTGTGGGGTGGAGCTTAGACAAGTGCTAACACCATCTATCTCTACATCCCCAGTATAGGGATACAGTGTGTCACCACTGTGCTTGGCTTTATGATTGTCTTTTAAATGTGGGTTCTGGAGTATTGAACTCAGGACCTCATGATTACATGGAAAGTGCTTTACCAATTGAGCTATCTCCCCAGCCTGGGGAGTCCTTCTGTTTTGATGGTATTCCACCCTGCTTGCACCTGCTTAATCTCTGTGACACAAAGACATGGCACAGGACTTTTCAACTTCTAGGATCAGCCTGTTGTCCTTCCTTCTTGGCCCTACTTGTGCAGTCACTGGGTCTACCTTGGCTCTTTGGAACTTAAACCACGGTAGCCTCTTTCTTACTTTTCCTTCTTGGATGCCAAGAGAGCTCAAGGTAGGGCCCAGGTGCCTTGTCCATGGCCCTGTGCAAATGGAGAATGCTGGAAGTCCATGTTCACTCTTTGACTTCAGCAGGACTTCCCAGTTGGGTGTGCTTGAATGCCTTGTCCACTGGGAAGAAAGGCTTTGCCCTGGGGCCTCTCTGAGGTGCAGATGCAGTGTCCCGGTGCTTCCTCTTGGTAATCAAGGGAGACACACAGAGTGTTCTGTTTTCTGAACGAAGCCTTCACTTTCCTTCCTCCCTCTGGGGAAATTAGCTTGCTGGCATGGATGGAGGAAAAATAAACAAGCCCAACCTGAAATATGCATTAGAGTTTAGCTATTTTTGGAGGTTTCCAAGATTGAAAATGGCTGAGGGCTGACCAGTTCTCATCTGTCCTGAATTAACTTCCTGAGGATTCGTGGGGGAAAGTGAGGGGCCAGGACATGTCAGAACACTTAGCTGGGATTGGTACTGATTTGTGGAGCAGGGAAAACAAAAATTATGGCCACAAAGAGACAGTTTCTTTCAGAGTTTATTTCAAAGAAGGGCCGAGGAAGCCAGGCTGGTGGGTTCCTGAGCTTGGAGAACAATGGATACCCTGGGGCCCCCCACTGTGGCCCTGATTGTGTTTTCTCTTGAGTGGCAGAGTTGGAGCTTTGATCCTGCAGAGTGGCAAGGGTAGGCATGAGTTCTCTTTCCAGAATCCACCAAATAGTGTGGAGTGGCTGGCATTAGTGGCCAGGGGTTAACTTAGCGTTAATAAGAAGGCGATGGAAAGGAGAAATCAGCTGTGTCAACCACCGCCTTCTGATCCTGATGCACATCCACATCAACAGGAGCTTGGAACTGGGGTTCCACTGGAACCCAAAAACAAAAGCAAAAACAAACAAACAAACAAACAAACCCCCAGCAGATTCTAACCGCAGCAAGGTGAGTGAACTCAGTTCCTACCAGATGGACACTTCCTTGTTTATTGTGAGTTCAAAGCATCCCCACAGTGTTTCAGTCTTTGCTAGTCAAAAAAGACTTAAAACTTTTCTTTTAAATGTTTTTTTTTTTTTGGTTCTTTTTTTTCCCGGAGCTGGGGACCCAACCCAGGGCCTTGCGCTTTCTTGGCCACTGAGCTAAATCCCAACCCCTTTTTTAAATGTTTTATGTGTTAAATGTAGGCATTCTGCCTACCTGTATGCCAGTGCACTGTGCCCATGTGGGAAAGAAGAAGGCCTTGCCCCTTGTCAATTACAGAGTTATAGCTGGTAATGAGCCACCATATGGGTGCTGGGGACTGAACTTGGATAACCTGGAAGAGCAGTCGGTGCTCTTAACCACTGAGCCATCACTTAAGCTCCCAAAATGACGTGTGTGTGTGTGTGTGTGTGTGTGTGTGTGTGTGTGTGTGTGTGTGTGATAGGATCTCATTTTGTATTCCAAACTGGCCTGGGTCTTGTGTTTCTTCTCCTGGCTTCTCCAGAGTGTTGGGTGTTAGGCCCAAAGCCAAGTGGCAGTGCCACTGACCATGTTGTAAATGGCAGTCTGGGCTCAGCTCAGGCTGTGCTCTGACCAGGCAAGCAGAAGGGCAGCTGCTGGATAAACAAAACCCCAAAAGCAGTGATCTTCAGAGCCTTGTTTGTCAGGAAGAACTGTTATGCTTCCCACACCCCCGCTTTTACAGGCAACACAGCATCTAGGTCATATTAACCCATAGTCACAGCTTATATCTACGTCCCCACCCAGCTCCCAGGCTCTTCTAGCCTGCAGACCTCCTCTCCACAGTGACTGTAAATTCCCAGGCTGTTCCCACTTTTATATGTTCCCTCGCACCGCTGCAAACCTGGCAAGGCTTGCTCACTGATTCTCTCTTGGCAGTTTGAACAAACTTTCCTTCCACCTACAGGGTGGTCCGGTTCCGTGGTTTCACTGAGCCTTAACTGCACCTGGTGGTGAATGTTACAAAGCAGTCAGTTGTCCTGCAGCCCAAGCTGCATGAGGTCTGTCTTAACCTGGCCTCCTGGAAGATGATTCTAAGGGAATCCCCGAGTCTGCTCTGTGTCTATGGCAGTAACTGTGGTTCCTGTGATGCAAGCTCCTGCTTCCTTTGTGCTTCCTCACAGCAGTTCCTTGTGTCAGTTATTCCTCTAACCTAACGTAACCCTAAACTCCAAGTCCTGTAACCCCAAACCTTTCCCTCTCCCTCAGCCCTGCCTGTACCTCTCTACTCTCTGGAGAAACCAGATGACTGACTCTTCAATAATGGCTCTTAGTCCTGCCCTCTGTCAGCTCACTGTCAGCCACCTTATCATCCCGGAGGGACCCATTGTCTGGTGTCACTCGAAGCTCTACCAGTGTGTAGACAAACTCACTTACAGTCTGCGTTTCCCCATTCTGTTACTTGCTTAACTCACCTTAAACACCAAAGGGAGAGAGCTCTACACGCTCTTCCAAAGCGTGCGGAGAAGCCATGGACTGTGGCTTTCCTCGTCATGATCAGGATCAGTTTGTCAGCTTCTATGGCTGCTCTGTGTTTGACTGTGGGCAGATTCCCTCACAGTCTGGATCTATCTCAGCGGATAGCCACCTAGCTTAGCAGAGGTTATCCGGGAATCAATTTAGGCCCTACAACTTCTCTAAAACCAGCTCACTTCACTGTATCCTCCTTCCAGTGGACTGTAAGGGTGTGCGACCACTCCTTGCTATAAGGCATTTATTTATTTATTTATTTATTTATTTATTTATTTATTTATTTATTGTGAATGGTATCAGTGTCATGGCTGATGGGGCAGGTAACTTTTGAAATGGAATGAAAGCAAAGGAGACGTTCTTTCAAATGAATCCTGTCCCAGCTTCCTGTACTGGGCTCCCCCAGCTGCAGGGAGATGCTTCTCCCACGAAACTTGCCATCTCAGATATTTAAAACTTAAATTACACGCATAGCATTAAACATTTAAAGGCCTTTAGACTTAAACGGACTCAGTTGAACTCACACATTCCTGCCGAGCCTCTGCTGTGCACCAGCTGCTGTGTTGGGTCCTGAGAAACAGGGGAGCAAGTAAGATGAATCCCAGCCCAGTGTAGGAGCTTGCCATGCAACTGAGAGGATGCAGAGGAAGCAGCTTCGCGTGTGCGCGTGCACACACACACACACACACACACACACACACACACACAGAAGCCATCCCTTGCCTTATTTATTTATTTATTTATTTATTTATTTATTGTGTGTGTGTGTTGTGTGTATGTTGTGTGTGTGTGTGTGTGTGTGTGTGTCTGAGCGTGCGTGCGTGCACTCTTCTGGGTACACTATCTTGATCAGCATTTCAATCATAGTGATGATCTCCTCTTTTAGATCATGGACTTATTTCTAACTCATGGAAGGAAGAAGTGTTATTTTTCTTGGAGTTGAATTTGCAGGCGGTTGTGAGCTACCCTACATGGGCTCTGGGAACTGAACTTGGGTCCTCTGGAACAGCAGAAAGGACTTTTAACTTCTGAGCCATCTCTCCAGCCCTGTAAACCCCTCTCAAAGAGTTGACGAATCTGTGACTTGACTTTCATCATCATCCCCCTTGTGGATGCATCCGATTCGCAGGTCAGGGAACAAATAGACAAGGTATTTCTCTCATCTGCATCCTTCCCCCCCACCTGATCTATCTAGTTTTCCATGACAAGGCGCAGTGGAGGAACCGTGATCCGTGAGGATGGAAGGAGGCCCAGCCGATGAGAGACCAGGTATGTGGTTTGAAAAGCAGTTGTCATGGTTAGTTGACAAGCAAGGTCCTCAACAGCTCACACTGAATCCTTGTTCTCCAGATGGTGGGGATGTTTGGGGAGGCTGTGGAACTTTCAGGAAGCTGGGGTTTGCTGGAGGAAGCTCCTGTTGACATCTTCTGCCTTCTAGCCAGCTATGATGTGAACGGCCACCGCCTGGGCCTCTTGCTGCCAATGAGCTGATCTGTGGCCAAACTGGTCCTGTAGTAATGGGCTGAAGCTCTTAGCATCCATTATCCAAAGTAAGTCTGTCCTAAGTATTCCATCACAGCCGTGCAAGGCGACTAATACATTAGCCGCAGCTGTTGAGTAAGACAAGTGTCTGGAGTCGCACTGCCTGGCTTTGAGCCTTGTATTGTGATTTTGGGAAAACGCCTCTGAGCCTTAGTTTCCTCCTGTAGATGGAGGAAATGTAAGATGCACCTTTCAAGAGTCACAGTGAGGATTAGCGAGGATAACGCTTGTAGAGCTTTGGCAGACAGCAAACCAGCAAATGTCAGTTACCATTTGGAAGCTAAAAATGGCTTTGCGTTACAGCATGAATACTTTCTAAATCTGAGAAGAACTCCTGACTCCGTCTATGTCAGGACCATTGTATCCCACCCTCACCCTGTGTTCGTGTGAGCACATGTATGTGTCATGCTTCTCCAGAGCTGAGTGGCCAACAACTTGTGTGAAAGAAGGCAGGATCAGCAGGCCACAGCAGGATGCTAGGTGAAGCCTGAGACAAGCTTGCTACAGACATGGCATTTGAGGATGTAAGGCTAAAACTGTGGGTGTCTACACACTCAGGAGAAAGGCTCCTACCCCGTCTACGTCTGTATCTTTTTCTTTTATTGAAAAATCGATTTTTTTTCACACAATGTATCCTGATTACAGTTTGCCTCAGTCCACTCCTCTCAGTTTCTCCCTACACTGCCTCACATCTGGATTCATCTTCTTTGTGTCTCATCGGAAATGTACAGGCTTCTAAAGGATAATAATAAAATAAAATATAATAAAACAAAACGAACACATTGGAATAGGACAAAAATAAACAGAACCAACACCTTCTAAGAAATCCCATAAAAATACAAAACCAGAGGCTATAGTATATACATATAGGACTTATGGATTGGGGAAAGAGGGGAAAATAAAATAAAATGAAGAAACAGAAAAAGAAGAAAGCCCCGACACAACATTATGAGTCAAGGAGCCTCCAAATATGTTATTGATTTCCCATCTGCTGTAGGAGGAAACTTCTCAGATGATGGCTGGGCAAGGTACTGATCTGTGAGTGTGGCAGAGTATCGTTATGACTAGTGTCATTGCTACATTCCTTGGTAGAGCAGTCCTACTTGATTTTACATTGAGTCTCTGTATTTATTTAGTCTTAGGATCTTGGTCATTCAAGCATCTGTTGGACTGGGCCTTAAATCAAACCATGTATTGGCTGGTCACTCCTGCAAGCTTTGCGCTGACATTATGCTAATGTATCTTGCAGGCAGGACACCATTGCAGATGGAAGGCTCTGTAGAGCAGGAGGACTCTCCATTCAAATTAGGAGGCTAGTCCAGAGTTGTTAATTTGGGGGATTTTTGAAAAGGCAAAACGTTGACAGTGTTTGGTGGTATAGAAAAAAACAACCTTTAATATCTATGGTCAATAGTGGAGTATTAGCTGGGATTGTAAAAACAAGGAAAAGGCCCACTGAGGGGGATCCCCAGATCCAAGTGGTCTTGTTGAAAGCCTGTAAGCTTAGAATTCTTTTTATTTGCAAGTGTGGGATTATTCCAGGTGCTACAGGAAGGGCACATACGTTGGAGTATGAGTTGAGTAAGAACTCATTCCTCCCTGGGTAAAGGTCACTGTTCAACTCAGACAGGTTCATCTGAGACCCAGTCCAGGTAGGAATATCATACCTAGCAGTGGCTCAGAATTGGAGCTGACCCCTGGGAGGGTGTTAGCTGTGGTCCTCTATCTGGATGCACTCACTTTACAGGTTATTCGAGAGGACATTTAGGGCTTCTAAGATCTCTCTCCTCAACAAGTTGATGGTCATGTCCAAGATGAGAGGTCTGATAGAGCCAGTGGTACTATCTGAATCCTCCGATATGAAGGCCTCTTTTGTAGGATACACCTGGGAGGAGGCTTCTACACCATTAGTTGTGGCTCAGGGATTAGTCCCAATGCTATGAGACCTTGGATCACAGTCCCCTTTGCTCCTGGTGTAAATTATGCATTTAAATGGTGCTCCTCCAATTTTTATATTGAGTATGAGGTGTGAGTCTTCAAAAATATTAATGACTCACAAAATTTTGTGGGTTTTCCCTCTTATTGCTTGGGCTGAGGGTTGCTCCTTTTGGCTTATCATCTTTATCGTACTTAGAATGACAATGTTTTTTCCAATGGAATCGTTTAAGGCATTGGGGACAGATGCTTTTAGGAGGTACAGCTTCTAAGATCTTAGATGGGACAGAGTTGGGACATTCACCCTTAAAACGTCCCTCCTTTTTACCTTTAAAACATTTTACTTCTGTTTTAAGAGATTCTATGAAGTCCTTGGCAACTGAGAAAGCTTTTATAGGAAGCTGTTCCAATGTCTTGAGTGGTACCTGTCCATTTATCATAATTTTCCAAACCCTGACACACCAACCAGTGTTCTGAATTCATGCCCTCCAAAATTAGGCTTTTAAGGAGGAATTCTCCACCCATAGGATCAGGAATTTTAATTTCTAGGCTCATTTTTGTTCTAAGTACAATGTCAGAGAGGGTTTCCTCAGGTTTTTGCCAGAGGATGAGAGTAGTAGTAGTAGTAGTAGTAGTAGTAGTAGTAGTAGTAGTAGTAGTAGTAATGCAAGGAATCCCTGTCTTGGGATGCAGAAATGGGGGTTATGCAATCCCAGGCCTGAAGAACACAAAAGGTATACTTGATCAAAGTTCCCTGGAAGTTGGGTAGCCTGTTGTATTGTGGAGAAGTTATGTTGGCCCAAAACCTCATTTCAATGAGGGATATTTTGTTGTTTTTGATTTTTCCTGATCTGTTGAATGCATTCATCTCTATAAAAAGCCTCCCATTGAAGGAACAGAAGACTAGGTTTCTTAGGGTTTTACTGCTGTAAACAGACACCATGACCAAGGCAACTCTTTTAAGTACAACATTTAATTGGGGAAGGATTAGAGGTTCAGAGGTTCGGTCCAGTATCATCAAGATGGGAACATGGCAGCATCCAGGCAGGTATGGTACAGGAGGACCTGAGAGCTCTACATCTTCATCTGAAGGCTGCTAGCAGAATACTGGCTTCCAGGCAGCTCAGGTGAAGGTCTTAAAGCCCATACCCACAGTGACACACCTACTCCAACAAGACCATACCTCCTAATAGTGCCACTCCCTGGGCTGAGTATATAGAACCAATTGCATTCCACTCCTTAGGCCCCATAGACTTGTTCAGACACATGAGTCAATGGGGGCTGTACATAAACACAGCATGATGCAAAATACATTTAGTCCAACTTCAGAAGCCCCCATAGTCTATAGCAGTATTAACAATGTTAAAAGTTCAAAGTCTCTTCTGAAATTAATACAAGCACTTAACTGCAATCCCCAAAGCAAGGCAGGAAACCAGCTGGGCAAACTCTAAACTTGGCATCTCCATGTCTGATGTAAAAGCAGGCTTCAGATCTCCAACTCATTTTTTTTTTAATCTTTGTTGACTGCAACAAACTTCTTTCTCCTGGGATGGTTCTACTCCCTGTTAGCAGCTTTTCTCAGCAGATATTTCACAGCACTGGCTTCTCGAATATCTTGGGGCCTCTAAGGCAACTTCAATATTATAGTTTCTTGTTCCAATATCTGGGATCCATACAAAGTCTTCTGGGCTCCTCCAAAGGGTTGGCCTCACTTCTCCAGCTCAGCTTCCTGTAGCACTCTAAGCTCAGGTTGATCCACTCCATTGCTGCTGATTTTCTTGGTGATCATCTCATTGTCCTGTCATCTCTAATACACTGGGGTCTTCCACTGCAACTGGGCTTCACCAATAACCTCTCATAGGCTCTCTTCATGGTGTCAAGCCTCAACTCCTTTGCATGACCCCTTCAGTCCTGAGCTGTTAACTCCAGTTGAAGCTGTGCCTTCACCAATGGCCTTTCATGGCCTCTCACAGCTGCTCTTCGTGACCCCTTTATGCCTTCAAAACCAGTACCACCTGGGTGACTGTAACATATTACCAAGTACAGCTTCAGCATAAGGTACAACTTTGGCTATTTCTGGGACACAGTTTCTTTGTGCTCTCAGAAAACACTTCCCAGAAGATTTCACTTCAGTGATGCTGGGCTCTTCTAAGACACCACTAATTTCTTAGCTCCAGATAACCAGCATCAATTGTCCCAGTAGTTCCTGCTATTCTGCACTCTAAGGCCAGAGCCACGTGGCCAAAGCTGCTGAGTTCTGCTGCTTGCTGCAGATGGAACATGGCTGTCCCCCTTGTTCTATTACATTATCACTAGCTTTTTGTTTCCCAACTCTATCACTGCCTAAGTTTGGTTGTCCTAGATCTTGGTCTATAGAGTAACCTTGAACTCAGATCTGCATGGCTCTGTCTCTTATATATATTTTATATTTTTCCTTCCTAAGCTTGCTATGTTTATTTGAAACACTCTTCATGAGAATTAACCAGAGAACAAAGTCTATGATGGACGTTTCTGAGACTTCCTTTGTTAATGCAATTAATCTGAGTCTCTTTAGCTTCAGGTAGACTCTTCAGACAAGGGCAAAAAGCAGCCGCATTCTTCACCAAAATACTACAAAGACATTCTCTACACTACATATTGAAATTCTCCACTGAAACCTCTTGGGCCAGGTCTGCACAACTCAAAATACTCCCAGTAACAAAGTGTCCTATATTCATACTAGGATAGCCCATTAAGCCCCCTTTAAAGCATTCCACTACTTTCCAAATCCAAAGTCCCCAAATCCACATTCTTCCAAACAAAAGCATGGTCAGACCTATCACAGCAATACCTCACCCCTGGTACTAACTTTTGTGAGGGTTTTACTACCAACTTCTGTTAGGGTTTTTCAGTTAGGGTTTTACTGCTGTGAACAGACACCATGACCAATGCAAGTCTTATATGGACAACATTTAATTGGGGAAGGCTTATAGGTTCAGAGGTTCAATCCAGTATCATCAAGGTGGGAACATGGCAGCATCCAAGCAGGCATGGTACAGGAGGAGCTGAGAGTTCTACATTTTCATCTGAAGGCTTCTATCAGAATACTGGCTTCCAGGCAGTCAGGGTGAAGGTCTTAATGTCCATACCCATGATGACACACTTACTCCAACAAGGCTGCACCTTCTATAGTGCCACTCCCTGGGTCGAGTATATACAAACCATCATACTAGGGAAGGAAGGCTGACAGATGTCATGCCAGTCCTGTGGAATATTAAGGATGGCACAAAGGCTCAGAAAAATGGATTTGGTTCAAGGGGCATGAATACCATCCTTTTGTACCACTTGCCTAAGCTCTTTTAATTCATTAGCCTGGTAGGAATACCAGTCTACAGGTTGAGATAGAGTGGGTTGAACATTAACAAGGAAAGCCAAGATGTTACTTTCATTGTGGGCAACTTTGGAGGAGTCTCTAATCTTGAATAATTATTGGGTGATAGTTTGTAGGGGGATAGAAGGCATGGAGCCTTCAAGACTTTTTTTGAGGGCCCTTAGAAGAAGAGTCAGGAGGGGATAAAGAGAGGTGGATGTGGTGGGGTCGAGGGGTTATTTTTTGTCTAATATATTCTTTAGCTCCTTTAAGGGCAGCGAGGTCTGCCACAGTGAGGTCTTCAGGGCTTTCCTCCTCAGAGTCATTACTGGGAGTAAAGGGTTTAGGTTCATCCTTAATTTCCTTCTCAGAGTGACCCCTGCATCGCTGAGCAGCCACAATGATGGGGAGGAAGGAATGGGGAGGCCTCTAATTTGGACTTTTGGGACTCCTGCTGGTGAGAAGCAGAATTTCCCATGACAGAAAAGGATGAAAGCATTCAAAGGGGGAATGTCCAGGGACTACAGAAGTTCTAGGTGGCAAAGTCTGCCCAAGAATTTAAGAAAGCCAACAAACCACCCTAAAAGGTTTTAGCTGGTCACTGTGATACCTTATTCCTTCAGAGAGATTTAGAGGTGACTTTTGTCAATGTTCAAAGGGCTGTTGGGATCTGACCACCAGGAAGATGGCTCAAATTGAAGGTAAAGGAGGAAGCACTAGACAATCTGCATACCAGGGTGAGTGGTATGATGCTGATGTGCCTTGGAGGGGAGTATTCACCCTCTTCCTATCATCCTGGAGTCTGTTTCAGCACCAGATGTGACTCCCCTGATCCCAACCATTCATGCACTGGAGGCATCAGGATGCAGAGGAAATAGGAAGCCAGGTCTTGGATGGGGGTTTGGCAGGTCTGAATGATCTAGGAGACGTCAGGTAATTTCACTGGCTTTTTCTTGAAGTAAACCTTTTCTTCTGGGAGTTGTACCAGAAGCGTATAGTCATCAGCATCCTGGACATGGCACCACCACATCTGGAGCACACCACGGCAGAAAAACCTATTTTTTATTACTACAGGGATAGAGTACAATTTGAGGTCGGGATGGTGATACCTTCAGTTCTTTTATTATTCAGTGTTGTTTTAGCTATTCTGTTTCTTGTGGTCAGACTTTTGGTTACTTTATGGGTTTCTTTTTCTACCATCCTTATTCTATACTCTCAATCTCCCAATACTAGGTAGGAGACCAAAAGGCTAACGGGGAAAGGGGGTGTTGATATTCTTAGACTACTTCCTGATGATTAGGGGCACTAAGTACCTTGGGGCAATTTTGATCTTCGCCATCAGGATATCCAAGTTCCTCTTCTTGTCTCTTTGTGCATGACCACTTGGCAAAGCACAGCAACATCAACAGCAACCAATAACATCATCAGGAGGAATGGCAGCCACCCCATTGTCCCTAAACCCTCTCAAGAGTCCCCAGAATTTCAAGCATCATACACTTGCAGAAACTATCTGCAGCTGGCAAAATCGTGCCCTTGCTAGAGCACCAGGGAAATCATAGCTGCTGTGGGCAATCTAAAGCAGCCCCATATCCCTTAGCTGGGATTAAAATGAAAACATACTCCTATAACACGTCTGTGTTTTAAAAGAAACCAAAATTCTCACTACATTCCCCACCCCCCTTCTGTTTTAAGCCATTAACTGTGCTGTGCGTTTAGTGAGAAATTATAAACAGACACATTTTCAATGAACTAAATACTTTTTGGATCAGTGTCCAAGATTTTCAGGAGACCTCTCCCGCTCAGTTCTAACTTTTACTGATTTTGATGGTATCGACAGCTTTTCACTTCCTGTGGAAACATAAAAAAAGACCCATACTGCCAATGCAAAACTTTGCAGGCTTCCATTCTGATGTTAACACATCCTTTACTGTATTCAGTCCCCTTATTCTGTTTTGCTCTTCAATATTCACAGGTTCTTCCCCCCACCATGTTAACCATTGGAACTTTTGATCAGCATCTACCACAATTGCTATCAGCCCCTTCCAATCTTGGGAAATAATTCTATTTTGAGTAGTTCAGTTACTTAGAATTTATTTTACATAAGGTAAATGCATCTATGAGACACCACAGGGTCTTTAAAATGCCTCAAACCTATCATTTATATAGGATGCCACCCTATTTCATCATAATCATGATCTGCACCATTAGCAGACATGTGCTATGTGATTACTGGAAAATTGATGGTGATTTTGTAATCCCAGTCCACCCTTCCTCTATCTCTGGCGATGCAGTTAGTTTGAGAGTCTTTTCTTTTGAAACAGGCTTGTTCACTTTTTCTTTGACCTGTCCTCCATGGCCTCCTCCTCCTCCCAACCACATACCTGCCTCCCCACCCACCCCATCGTATTTGGGAACTGGAAATTGAAAGTGCACAGTACCAGGTATGGCCAAGTTCTCCCTTCTAGCCCCTTTTGTTTCCCTCTTTCCTCCTGGGGGAAACTCCCATTCTCTTGCTCAGTCATCAGGTCTAAGCCTTTTATTTCTCCCTTCTCCAGGGCTACTCACTTCCCAAGCTCTTTCATTTCTACCTGCAATTTTCCCAGTTGCACAGCCAACTCTGCAACCCTTTCAGAAATGGGAAAATAGAATGAACTTTTTGGTTTTCCCATTTTAGCCATTTTTTTTTTCTGTTTCTCAGGTCCCTCCATTTCTACTCACAATTGTTCCAATTGCTTCACCATTCTCCCAAGTTTTTTGAAACGGAATATAGGAAAAAGAAAAATCAGAAAATTCCCTCTGTGATCAAAGCAGAGAATAGCTCAGTGGCAGTAGCCACAACAAACTTTTTGCTGATTTTCTGAAATAAAATATTCATCCCTTCTTCCCTACTGTTTGCTCTACGGCATTTGAAATCAGATTTCCCATTCTGCCAAGCCCCACATTGGGCACCACTTTTACCTTGACTTCTGGCTACTTTATGGGTTTCCTTTTCTACCACACTTTCTCCACACTTATTCCACCCTTCCAACTCCCAACACTAGGTAGGAAAGAAAGAAGGCTAAAGGGGGGAAAGAGGGATTGATATCAGTAGACTACTTCCTACTGATTAGCCGTGTTGTGTTCCTTGGGGCACGCTTGATTGCCATCAGGATATCCAGTTTCTTCTTGCTCTTTGTTCATGACCACTTGAAAAACTGCAGCAACAACAATCACTAACCAGTAGCAGCAGCAAGAGGAGCAGCTGCCACCACAGTCCCTCAGGGCTCTGGCATTTATATACCCTCTCAAGAGTTGCCAGAATCCCAAACGTCATACAATTGCAGGAACTATTCGCAGCTGGCAAAAATCATGCCCCTGTTAGAGAACAAGGCAAATGACAGTCAGCTGCTGTGGGCAAGCTAAAGCAGCCTTCATAGCTCACACCTGGGATTAAAATGAAAGCATATTACTATAACATTCTGAATTAAAGAAACTAAAATTCTCACGACAGTTTCTTTTTTTTTTTTCTTTTTCTTTTTTTCACATGAATCTGAAAATTGTCCTTTCAAGTTCTGTAAAGAAGTGTGTTGGAATTTTGATGGGGATTGTGATGAGTATCTATAGATTGCTTTTGGTAGGATGGCCATTTTTACTATATTAATCTTACTGATACATGAGAATGGGAGATCTTTCTATCTTCTGAAAGTTTCTTCAATTTCTTTCGTCAATGTCATGAAACTTGTATTATACAAATCTTTCCCTTGTTTGGCTAAAGTTGCCTCAAGCTATTTTAAAAGTTTGAGGCTATTTTAAAATTTATTGTCTGAGATTTGTGTCTCAGTTCGTTTGTCATTTCTGTATGGGTAGGCTACTTTGTTGTTGTTGTTGTTCATTTTGAATCCTGCTACTTTGCTGAAAATGTTTATCAGCCTTAGGATTTTCCTGGTGAATTTTTAGGGTCACTTTGCACATCATCTGCAAGTAAAGATACTTTGACTTCTTTTCCAGTTGGTATCCCCTGATCTTCTTCAGTTGTCTCATTGCTGTAGCAGAGACTTCAAGTACTATTTTGAATAGGTATGGGAAGAGCAGACAACCTTGTCTTGTTCCCGATTTTGGTGAAATTGCTTTGAGTCTCTCTTCATTTAAGTTGGTGTTGGTTAGGACCTTGCTGTAAATTGCTTTTATTATGCTAAGGTATGACCCTTGTATCCCTAATCTCTTTCAGACTTTTGTCATGAAGGGTTGTTGGGTTTTGTAAAAGGCCTTATCTTCATCTAATGAGATGATCATTGTCCGGTTTTTACCTTTTAGTTTCTTTGTATGGTGGATTACATTTATTGATTTACATATGTGGCTCTAGGATGAAGCCTGCTTGAAAATGGTGGATGATCATTTTGATGTGTTCTTAAATTTGATTTGCAAGGATTTTATTGAGAATTTTTGCATCTGTCTTCATAAGGGAAACAGATTTGTACTTTTCTTTCTTTGTTAAGTATTTATGTGGTTTAGCTATCAAGGTAACTGTGATGTCACAAAATAAACTGGATAATGATCCTTCTGTTTCTATTTTGGGAAATAATTTGAGGAGTATTGGAATGAACTCTTCTGTGAATATCTGGTAGAATTCTTTGCTAAAATGATCTGTTCATGGACTTTTTTGTTGTTGTTGTTGTTGTTGGTAGACTTCTAATTACTGTTTGTATTTCACTATGTCTGTTTAAATTGCTTATCTGATCTTCATTTAACTTTGCTAGATGGTATGTATCGAGAAATTATCCATTTCTTTTAGATTTTAAAAATATTTATAATTATTTTATGTTCATAAAAACTTACTGATTTTTTGTGAATTTCACATCATGTAGCTCAATCCCACTCATCTCCTCGACTCTCTATAGCTACCCTCTGCCCTTGCAATCACCTCCAAAAGGGAAACAACAACAGCAACAACAATAACAACAACAACAATAACAACGGTATCTTACCTTGGAAGCTACAGTGTGTCATAGTGTGTTACACAGTATACCCTTTTGCCCCACAACTCTACTTCAGATGTTCATTGCAATGAGTCATTGATCTTGTTTGAGGTGTCTGGTTTCTGCTACATTATCAATACTGAATCCTCACCAGGACCTGTCGAGTAGCCTATTGTTGCCCCATGTCATGGTTCTGCAGGACCAGCATTTTAATGTGCTTCATAGATGGTGTAAATGTTGGGGTGGGGTTGGTGTTGAAGTTGGGGCCAACTCAAAATCCTGGATCTGGGTCTGGGTAGTCGCTGAGTTGTTCAACCTGACAGCTCTCCATCTTTGCCCAGGAGGGGAATGAAACCAGCTCTCTTTCCAATGGCAGCTGGCAAGGGGATAGAAAAGCTCTTTTGCACTCATACAACTAGGGCCAGCTCTCCAGCATTGTCTCAGTGAGTGGCTGGCTCTCATGACCTTGGGGCTGGCTCTACTATACCCATGCCACCAGGACCAGCTTTACTGTACTGCCCAGGCTAGGTAAAGGACTGCTTTCTTGAGTAGTATAGTTGGTGAATGGATAGACCAGTTCTGTGCAGTCCTTGAACATCACCATGGTTCCAGATGGCAGATCATATGACATTTGGTGGTAACATTGGCCATAAACATTGACACAGGTCCCTGCTGCTTCATGGCCATGGACTCATACATGGCCCTTGGTGCCAGCCCACACCAGGACATCACCATGACCTCAGGTGTTGGCTTTCTATTCTTTCTGTTGTTTAATCCAGTTTTGATCCCTAGCAGCCAGATAGAATGTAGGAATTTAAACCAATTCTCTTGTACCTGTTGAGACTTGCTTTGTGACTATGTGCCTAAATTTTGAGAAAGTTCCATGAGGTGCTTAGAAGAACGTGCATATTTGTGTGTGTGTGTGTGTGTGTGTGTGTGTGTGTGTGTGTGTGTGTGTGTTTGGGTGAAATGTCCTGTAAATATCTCTTAGGTCCATTTGTTTATAATATTAGTAGGCTCCATCATTTTTTTCTGTTTAGTTTTTGTCTCAATGACATCACTGAGAGTCAGATACTGAAGTCTACTATCAGTGTGTGAGGATCATTATGTGATTTAAGCTTTACTACTGTTTTTCTCCTAAACTTGACTGCCTTTTTGTTTGGGGCATTGATGTTAACATCAACATTATCTTGGCAGATTTTAGCTTGATGAGTATGCAGACTCCTTCAGCATGTCTTTGATTAGTTCTAGTTTGATGTCTATTGTGTTAGATATTAGAACGGATCTACCAGCTTTGTTTTTCAGGTCCATTTTCTTGAAAACTCTTTTACCCGTGAAGTAATATCAATTAATCTTAATGTTGAGGTGTGTTTCTTAGATGTAGAAGAAGGATGGAACCTGTCTCATGTCTATTTTTTTTTTTTAGTTTGTATCTTTTTATTGAGCGAATTGAGACCATTAATGTAGAGAGTTATCAATGAGTGGTATTTATTGATTCCTATTATTTTGTTATTATGGTGTTACCCCCTCCTTTATTTTGCTGGTCTGAAATTATTTATTACTTTTTTTGGATATGGTCAACCTCTTTAGATTGACGTTTTCCTTCTAGCACCTTCTGTAGGGACTTAAAATTTGCTTTTATCATTGAATGTCTTTTTACCCCTCATTCTATTGTGATTGAAAGTTTTTCTGAGTAAAGTAGCCTAGGCTGGCATCTGTGGCCTCTGAGAGTTTGTAGAGCATCTGTCTTCTAGACTCTTTTAGTTTCAAAAGTCTCCAGTGAGAAGCCATCTTATTCTTATAGGCTTGCCTTTATTTGTTACTTAGTCTTTCTTATCTTATAGCTTTTAATAGTCTTTCTTTGTTCTGTACACTTAACATTTTGATTATTATGTGTCATGGGGAATTGCTTTTCTGGACCAGTCTATTTGTTGTTCTGTATGTTTCTTGTACCTTGATAGGTCTCTCCTTCTTTAGGTTAGGGAATTGCTCTTCTATAATTTTGTTGAAAATGTTTTCTGTGTCTTTGACCGGATTTTCTTCTCCTTCCTGTATTTTTATTATTCTTAGATTTGATCTTTTCATAGTGTCCCAGATTTCCCAGTTTTGTGCCTTGAGTTTTAACATTTTTTGATGGAGCTAGCCAGTTCTTCTATTTTGTCTTCAATGGCTGAGATTTTCTCTTTTCTTTCTTGTGTTTTGTTGGTGAGGCTTGCCTCTGAGCTTCCTGTTTGAATCCTCAAATGTTTCAGTTCTCGATTTCCCTCAGTTTGGGCTTTCTGTGTTGATTCTGTTTCTACTTTCAGCTCTTTTATTCATTTTCTTCTCATTTGTTTGAGTTTTCATAGATTTCTGTAAGAGATTTATTCATTTCCTCTCTAAAGGTCTCCACCATATTCATAAGGTCCTTGTCTTGTGCTTCAACTATGTTGCCTTTCTCAGGGCCTGCCGCAATAGGGCTGCCGATTCCTATGGGGACATATTGTCCTCAATTGTTGTGGTTTGCCTTGGAGTTCTCTTTGAATTTGTAAAATAAAGGCAAGAGCGCTAGGTTTGGGCAGAGGGAGGAGTCAGGAGTGAGAGGGGGATTAGATTCAGAGAATAGGGTTAGAGAAGACAGTTGGTGACAGTTGAGCCAGTAGAACATGAGGAGGGGGAAAGGATTGAACAGTTGAGATAGTTGGGAGAGGAGTAATGAAGATAGGTGGGAAAGGGACTGGTTAAGCACACGATGGGGAACTGAGAAAAGTTAGAGGAGACAGGAGATGGAGAGAGGGGAGAAGCTAGGAGTCGTTGTGGGAGAAGGAGAAACTAAAGCATGGAAGAGTTGATATAGCTGGGAGAGGAGTAATGAAGCTAGGTGGGAAAGGGACAGTTTAGACACACGATGGGGAACTGAGAAAAGTTAGAGGAGTCAGGGGAGGAGAAAGGAAAGAAACAAGGAGAGAGTCATCGTGGGAGAAGGAGAAGCTGGAGACCTGGCAAATAAAAGGTACAAGGGATGGATGGTACCGGGCTTTGTATGTTTAAGTGGGCAATTATATCTTACCAATTAGATCTAAGATTATTGTGTTGTGTGTTCTTTTATGTGAGGGTTTGAGCGGAAGAAAGTGTGTGGCTGGGCTGTGTTTCCGCCAAGATATCTAGCAGATATCTGGGGCACTGAGGTGTAGGACCTAGCAGGGTAAAAGACCAAACTTTACCGTTTTATTTTTATATTATTACAACAACACTCACTGATCTTGATTATGATTTTATGCAGGTGACTTGTTATCTGGGTTTGGAATGATTGTGTGTGTATGTGTGTTCATGTGGAGGCCAGAGGTCAACCTCAGATGCGTGAGGGTGTGTGCCGCACATACACATGAAGATTAGAGGATACCTTGGTGTCCTCCTTAGTTTTCGCCTTCGCTTTTGAGACAGGATCTGATTACCATGTATATGCCAGTGGTCCATATGCATCTGGGGGTTTCTTTGACTGTGCCCCACATCTTGCCATACTAGCCCTGATTGTGCTCTGTGCCCAGCTTTTCATGGATCTGATGATGCAAACTCTGCTCTCCATCCTCATGCAGTAAGTGCTTTATCCACTCAGTCAGAGCCTTTCTTTTCTAGTGTAGCAAAATCAGTGAATGATAAGGAGTTTTGGGCAATGTCTGGAATCCTGGACACTATCTGTACTGTTTTCATGGTCTGTGTGTTCACTGCCCAGTTTGCTAAACCACACAGCTAGGTCACATGGTGTAAAACCTGGTGGTATACAACCTCCCTATACCATGACAGGGCACACTGGAGGAACCATGATTCATGAAGCTCAAGAAGGCATGGCAGGTGAGAGGCCAGGTGTGCGTTTTGAAAAGCTGTTATGAGTGCGTGGTTTGTCAAATCTGAAACATTTTTATTCCTATGAGCCAACTACTGCTATTAGTTTCTTCAGTGTCCCTTTACATCTATTCAATGCACTTGCTGTGGTAGTTATGTTAACTGTCAACTTCCTGGGATCTAGGATCCCCTGGGATATAGGCCTCTGGCCACATCTGTGGGGGATTATATGGGTCGGGTTAGCTTCTGGGCAAGCATCTGTGGGATTACCTTGACCAGTTAACAAATGTAGAAAGGCCTGTTTTGGTTGTGGGTGAGGCGTTCCCTGGGTAAGGGTCTTTGGTTGTGTAATACAGATATAAGAAGCGGAGCACCAGCATGTGTGTCTCTCTGCTCTGTGCCTACAGACAGACATGAGGTGGCCAGGTGCCTTGGGTTCCTCCCAGTGTGACTTCTCCTTCGTAATAGACTGTCATTTGGAATGTTGATCCCAAATACATCCTTTCCCACTTGGGTTGCTCTGCTCAGTGTTCTGTCTTTCACAGCTACAGAAAGGTACCTGCACACATGAGCTGTAGGTGCTGCTTTGAATATTTCTTTTCCGAGTGGAAGTTCACAGTACTTCCCACTCCATGTCACCCAGTAGGTCCTCTGTCCTGTGACAACTTTTGCACCAGATTTTACAGACTATTCTGTACTGCTACAAAGAGGAGCACCCCTACAAAGGGGCGCCCCCCCACAAAGAGGAGCGCCCCCACAAAGAGGAGCACCCCTACAAAGAGGAGTGCCCCCTACAAAGAGGAGCACCCCTACAAAGAGGAGCGCCCCCACAAAGAGGAGCACCCTCACAAAGAGGAGCACCCCCCCCACAAAGAGGAGCCCCCCCTACAAAGAGGAGCACCCCTACAAAGAGGAGCACCCCTACAAAGAGGAGCATCCACTACACAAATTTGTCATCACCAATTTCAGTTCCTAGGTAATGCTAAGAACTTCCTCTTCAGAGTTATAAGCAGTGTTGGGAATAATCCTTATAATTACAGCATTTCACACAAGTTCAAGTATGATTGGAGGCTAACTTTTTTTTCCAGTGTAATTTCTGGGTCACATGGTGTGTACATTTTTAACTTTAAAAGTTTGTGCCAAATTGCTCTTGAGAGCTGTTTATCCATTTATCATCTCACATGCAATTAAGAGAGTGGCTGTTTCCCCACAATCTTGACGCCACAGCTTGTTATCAAACATTTTGATTTTTGCCAGTTAAAAATATGCTGCTATAGTTTACATGTGTGTTTATTTTGTAATTAGCGTGGGCGAGCATATTTTTGTGTGCTTAAAAGCCACTGATCCATTTTCCTTAGCTGAAAGCAACTTGGTTTACTTTTCTATTAAGTTGTTGGTTGCCTGTTGTTGTTGTTGTTGTTGTTGTTGTTATTATTATTTTTTTTGAACCCAGGACTTCACACTTCTTGGGTGAGTCCCACCACGGAGTCACAGTCTTAGCATGCTGTGGTTGTTTAACATACTGATTTAATTTTAGAAAATGACCACTTTTTTCTGGTCTCTAACTATTTTTGTAAGTTTTTTGAGGTTGGAGAAATGGCCTAGTAGTTAAGCACTTGTCGCCTTGGCAGAGAGGATCATGGTTTAATCCTTGGCACCTGCATAGAGAGGCTCACACCCATAATTACCTTTAATTACAGTCCTAGGGATCTGACGTCCTCTTCTGACCCCTACAGGCACACATGCACATACGGGCACACATGCACATACAGTCACACAGATGCATACACATTCACACAGGCACACATGGACACATAAACAAAATAATAAAATAAAAATCTTAAACTTTAGTTTTTTTAAAATCAGAAATTATTTGTTTAAATGTATGTTATGTGTGATTGTGATTTAAAATGCCTCCAAATGTTTTGTTTTTCAAGATTTTTATAAAAATTATTTCTACCCCTTCTTTTAGTGTTTTAATGGCTCCGTTATCTTCTACTTAAATCTTTGATCCATCTGGAATTTGTTTTGCCGCAAGGTGTGAAATGAGACTCTGGTGCATCTCTCCAGATGGTTTCCTGCTTGTTTCCCTTTATGGAGTGATCTGTCTTTCCTCCACGAATGTGAGCACAACGGTGCTATGGGCTACCATCACACAAGCATGGGTGGCCGCTTCTGGAATTTGTATTTGATCATCCTCTGCCCTTGGAGGGATTTCACTTGGTTTTTAGACGTCTCTCATGCTTCTTCTCACGAGTCTTCCCAAGCGCAAGGAAGGTGGTTTCTGTTCAACGGCAACTCCTATCTGGGAGTGAATTCAGGCCTGAGATGGAGACTAATTAGAAAGAAGGACATGGGGTTAGGGAGTTCTTCCATTTATTAGGCGCAATCATATTCTCCCTCAGGATTTGGGAGGTTTCAAATTGCTGCCCTAGAGAGTCGGAACGGAAAATGAATTGACCTCATGTCTCAGAGAGAGACATATGGTGACAGCAATGATAATATCTGTGATTATAAACTACTGTCCCTGTGGCAGTAGGCAGTTTAAATAGGTTATTCCATTGATCCTTACAGCAACTGATAAATTAGCATTTTTATTTTCAGATTGCATAAAAGGGAAGTGGAGTGGATACGAAGTGGAGAGAGGATTTGGCTCAGGGAAAACTGATTCCAGACCTATTTGCTCTGTGGTTTTACTTGGTGCTGGGGATCGAACTCAGGTCCTCCTGTTCGCACAGTGAGAATTCAACTAGGAGCCATCTCCCTACCCTCCAGGGTGATTTCACTGTCTTTCTTGCGCCCAAGATCCTGCATCACAGAGTGAATGAGGAGCCTAGACTTGGAATCAGCTTTCCCCAGTTTTAGGAATTTTTTTCAGAGAAACAAGACTGGAGGATTTTTAGATAGCATATTACAATGTTTCTATGTCCACAAATTATAAAAGCCGTCAGTGTGTGTTCTTGAAAACTCAATATTTAATCCTAGAAGTTTCCCTTGTGGATAGTGCATTAAGCAAGGAGTTTTTTATTAAATAAGTTTAACCCAGCAGTGAGAGAAATAGCTTACACCAATGCAACCAGAAACAGCATGTGGCCAGAACCAGGCATACAAAATATGCCCACTTGTTTGAAATTCTAGACCATACAAAATGAGGGCAGAGGTCAACTGGGAAGTTGGGGGAAGAACTTGCAGAGTGTGGTGATTTCTCTAGTATGGCAGTGGCTTGGATTATACAGACTGTTGGATGATCTGTTCCTGGAGATTTGGTTGAGCACGTGTCTGCTCACCCAGACACAGTTTCAACAGCATGCCAACAGGATGGTTCCACCAAGTCCAACCTGGTGAGTTTACTGGGCTTACATACTGAACATGGGTGAGGGGGTTACCAAAGAGTCACCCATCACGGATGATAACGACTCCCCAACTAGTCTATAGGAGTGCCCAGTGAAGCTCCTACCCTCTGGGTGCTCATCACCTACTGAGAGTGGAAGACCGTATGCAGCTGGGGCGGAATTGTAGTCAGAGGGCAGAGAGCTACAGAGGCTGAGGCCGAGATCTCAGGGGAGGGCCTGATGATCCTCCCCACCACCTCCCTCTGAGAGATGTGCCAGATCTCAGGATTCTGTGGATGGTCAAAGTACTCTAATTGAGATGGCAATGGCTGTCAGGCACAGAAGATGGCTTTCTGCAAGGCTGATACACACTGACAAAGTCTGGGTCTGGAATCCAGATCCCCAAATCCTCGTGAGCTACAGTCCCGTTCGAGGCACTCTAGGGGTCAGGAGCCCTCTGAGGGATGAGGCCTGATGGACGACTTTAGGTCATCAGGGTGTGCCTTTAAAGGAGACTGGGGATTACATCATCTCATTCTCTTACTCTCCTGGCTGCCACGAGAGCAACAGCATGGTCTTCTCACTTCTCCCCCCCATAAGGTGCAGTGTCTCTAGGTTCAACCTAATGGGGCCAAACAACCTCTTCCTCTGTCTGCTGATCATCTCAACTATTTTGTTTTGGTAACCGAAAGCTAGGACATTTGTCCAATTTGTACATATGAGCTGTGTCCGAGTCTATTTAACTTGCAAACAGTAGTCTGTAAAATACCACAGTGATACTTTTTATCAGTGCATTATTTCCAACCGCTAAGTTATAGAAATGACTGGTGCATTGGACAGCAGAAGAACGGGCGAGGAATGTGGGCTCTGTAAGTCACTAGCACTGCTTTCAGCACAAAGAACAATGAAGTTCATATCATCTGTAGGAAAATGGATGTAGCTGGAGGCAATTGTCTTAAGCAAATATTGTCTGTTTTCTTTCATATGTGGTTTCTATATTTTATATGGATACATAAAACGAGTTTGTATGTAACATAAAAGAAAGAAAATTCTCTATGGGAACAAAGGTTACTTATGGAAGGGGTAAGAAAATGGGGAAAAGGGAGTTAGGGGTATATGTTCTCAACATATGTCATAGACTTGTAAGAAAATGTCCTTGTGTATTATGGTACCTTTTCCAATGATGATATACAATGAAAAAAATTAAAAATTATATACCAGGACTGTGGCTAGGACATAATCTTTAGATCAATATTATTAACACATTGCAACTGTCAGAAATAATCTCTCATAGCCACGCTTCAGTTTTGAATAAGTTTATTAAACATGTAGAAAGCAAGATAAAACAAGCGGCAAGCAGCACACAGATAACCCAGTCAAATTAGGTGTTTACGACATCAGACTGGAGTAGTCTGAGAGAGAGAGCAAGCAAAGGTTTAATGCCAAGTAGCCAGAAACAGACAGGTGCCACCCTCAATCTGGGTGCTGAGACCATCCAGCAGGAACACCTCAGAAGCCCCTGAAACAGTTGAGTGGGAGCTCCTGACAGATCTCCAGGCAGAGAAGAGCATCCTCTGTCTTCTCTGTGGGTGAGTGGCTGGCTTTGCGTTCCCACACAGACATTTTTATGCCACGGGATAAACAATAGTAACAGCCGTTGGAATGGCCACCTCCTAACGGTTCTCCAGGGCACACTGTTACTACACCCTTAGCTGTTTGCTGCAGGCCAGGGTGGCCAGCCTGCCACAGGACGGAGACACTCAGAGGACAATCGCAAAGACATACTTGAGTTTGAAATGAGAGAGTCCTCTCGTCTCTCCAAGTCAGTGCCCAACAAGTGCAGACAGCATATGGCATTTTATCAATATAATTTAAACTATACCAACTAGACGAATACTTGGACGTTCAATACAAAAATCTATAAACAGATATTGAGGTTTACTTCACTAACGTCATGCTGAAATACTTACCAGGAAGTATACTAAGGTCCATAGTTTACTTTGAAGTGACTAAGGCTAAGACGGATTGAAGGATGGATAGAGGCAGGGAAAGATGGGTGGATTGTGATGCATCAAACTTAGCAAACTGTTAACGAACCTGGACACATCTGTATTTAAATGTTTCACAATAAAACATTAGGAAAACTAGTAAAGGAAAAGTGGGAGCTTGACACACCGTGACCCATCACACTGGCTTTCCTAGACCTATTACTCTTCGACGGGGCCTGGCTTAATGGGCACCTCCTTCCAAATAGCTTGATGCTTGCTTTGACTTTCTTCTTTATCCCACCACCACCTGTGGTGCCTGTCACTCAGCAAGTTGATTATAAGGACACTTCTCCTGCAGCCACTCGCTCCTTGTTCTTCACCCACCTTGTCCCAGGCTTGATAGATCTGGCACGGCTCAGTGAGTGAGGGTGGGAGGAAATCCATCACCCGATGACATCATTAACATCTGTCCAGCTCGATCCAGGGGAGATAAAAAAGCACAGCCTGGCCTCCTGCTCATTAATCAAGGGGAGAGAGGAAAACCATTTTGTCGACATAGCTCCTTAGCCCCTTGGCTAATCCATCTTGCTTCTCTGGCATTCTCTCCTCACACGGCAGGTAAATACCCAGGGAGTAAAGATTAGCCCAGAGCAGACCCTTCTCTAGAGAGTCGGTTTCATGAAGAGTGTTTTCAGGCTCCAATACGGTTCCTTGTGCTGCTGGAGTATGCATAACCGTCACCAGATAACAGAGGCCAGGCGAGTGGCTGTGTCTGTGCTCAGTGTCCACCCTGTACCCTGGCTGTGTTCAGAGAAATAGGGGCTATGTGTGAACTGGCAGTTTCAGAATCCTGGAGGAGCTTCTAAAACCTGTATGCAGAAGGGAATGGGGTGCTACTTTCTCTCAGCACCTCTCAGCACACTTTCTAAAGCAGCGCTTCTTCAATAATTTACAAAGGCATTTTATTATTATAATAATTGCTAAGATGGTGCGTACAAATGAGAGAAAGCAAAGGTCAGCCTTGTCAATGTGTGACTGACACATCAGAGGTTGAACCTGGAGGTGCTTCAAAGTCTGAGTCAAAGGTATCACCTTTTGATGTTTCTTTTCTCCCTCTGTGCTTGCCAATTATTGGCTAGAATATTCATTCTTCCTCCTTGGAGGATAGAAATGCTTCTGTTCTCCAATGATGTCATGTTTTTAACTTCCCTTAGCTAATGCAACATGAGTAGAAGTGACCTGGGTCACTTCCAAGCAGAATATTTAAGAAGCACATTCCAGATTGAAGCTGCTCCTAGGAGAAGACATGTAGAAATGTGGAGTACAGCCATAGCTGACCCCAGTGGATGAGACAGTGTTTGGTTACTGATCAGTCACTGAGCTATGGGGGTCATTTGTTACTGAAGCAACACCTGGTCTGTCCTATCTGATACAACCTTAACAGGCATGGGAACTCTTATGTCCAAGACACAACCTTCTTTTTCTCCCCATCTTTATTAACTTGAGTATTTCTTATTTACATTTCGATTGTTATTCCCCTTCCCAATTTCTGGGCCAACACCTCCCTAGCCCCTCTCCCTCCCCTTCTATGTGGGTGTTCCTCTCCTCATCCTACCCACATTACCCCCCTCCCCCCAACAATCACTTTCACTGGGGGTTCAGTCTTAGCAGGATCAAGGGCTTCCCCTTCCACTGGTGCTCTTACTAGGCTATTCATTGCTACCTATGAGGTTGGAGCCCAGGGTCCAGTCCATGTATAGTCTTTGGGTAGTGGCTTAATCCCTGGAAGCTCTGGTTGGTTGTCATTGTTGTTCATATGGGGTCTCAAGCCCCTTCAAGCTCTTTCAGTCCTTTCTCTGATTCCTTCAACGGGGTCCCGTTCTCAGTTCAGTGGTTTTGCTGGCATTCATCTATGTATTTGCCGTATTCTGGCTGTGTCTCTCAGGAGAGATCTACATCTGGTTCCTGTCAGCCTGCACTTCTTTGCTTCATCCATCTTATCTAGTTTGGTGGCTGTATATGTATGGGCCACATGTGGGGCAGGCTCTGAATGGGTGTTCCTTCTGCCTCTGTTCTAAACTTTGCCTCTCTATTCCCTGCCAAGGGTGTTCTTGTTCTTCTTTTAAAGAAAGAGTAAAGCATCTGCATTTTGGTCATCCGTCTTGAGTTTCATGTGTTCTGTGCATCTAGGGTAATTTGAGCATTTGGGCTAATAGCCATTTATCAATGAGTGCATACCATGTGTGTTTTTCTGTGATTGGGTTACCTCACTCAGGATGATATTTTCCAGTTTCATCC
>NC_046162.1:92643139-92651083 GCF_011064425.1 Rattus rattus
CAGGAAGTATTTCTTTGAGTTGACAGAATAAACTTGAGAAACTAAGTATCAATCTGTGACAGCTCTGATGTCAAAGAAAAGTTACACTGTATGAGGTTAAAATGGACAAGGAAAGGTATTCAGAGGTAGGGAACATGAAAAGGCCATCTGTGTTTGCCCGCAGGTCCTTACTGAAGCTAAACTCTAATTCTTCCCCAGGACACAGTAAATCACTCCTCCTCTCTGTGGTGATTTGTTCATGGATCCTAGGTTCTTAAGAAAGGTATTCCTGTGTTTTAAGTCTGATAAGAGAGGCTGGAGGGAGATTTAAATCTCAAAGGTGTTGAGAAGAAATATATATGTCTTTGAAATTGGGTGTTCAAAGGCAAAAAGAAATCCAGGGTCTGTCAATGTTAACAGCATCTTCAACATTAGACAATGAAAGAGGCTGCGAGGCTCAATGACCAGCATGGCAAGATCTCCTTAAAGCTACAATAATGATGTTTAAATCGTGTTGGCAAGCAATAGCTGTCTCATTGGACTCAGGCCCATTTGACAGTGGGAAGATCATGCCTGGTACTATTAACCCAGCAGACTACTATTGGTTAAGTGAGACCACGGATCTTAGAAGAGGAATGCTCCCATCATCTCTTAAACCATTATAAATCCTAACGGCATTCTAAGTGCTTAATTGTGTACCCACAGACAATTGTAGCTCTCACCCCTCAGTAAAGTTTTTTCTTACAGAATAAGAAAGCTAATACCAAAGAGCACAAGTAGCCAAAATGCTAGAAGCATTTTGTGACTGTGAAGCACCCATTACCCACTGATATATCTTTTACATAGCTCCTGCATTGGAGGCTCAGGAACATGGAGGACGAGGAAAGGGTCAGTTTTAAGAGTCAGAGCACCAGGATGTCTGGTGTGACGTTGTGTCTTCTGGTTATGACAGAAGCTATATTAATGGGGCTCTAACAGCATGACTGCTCCTGAAAAGGACCTAAAAAATGCCAACAGTAGTTGACTTCCCACTGTACATGGGAATACCTCACACAGCCCCACCCTTAGATGAAGAGTTATAGGTAATTAATAACTACTAAGCGAGGCAGAATTATCCTTACCCATGGATGAGCTTCCTGATTAGTTACCCAATGCTAAATAATCATTTCTAGAAACATATGCATGCAGGTAACACCGGAAGGACTCCACAAGTCGTGTTTATATGAAGATTCATTTAAATGGAAATGTAATATCAATGGCTAAGGAAGAGGAAGAAAGATGTGAGGGATAGGATGGAGCAAAAGGAAGGGGAAAATTAGACAATTATATTTTAACCAAATAAAAAATAAGAGACCAACACTTATGGAAATGCTAAATTATAGAAGCAAATCTCATCAGAAAACACCACAGACAAAGCAGTTGAAGAGTCTTTACATGCAGGAGTTAGAGGGGTCAAGGACACTACAAGAAAACCCACAGAATCAACTAGCCTGGCTTACAGAGCCTGACTAGGGGCTCACAGAGACTGAGATGGTGGCAATCAGGGAGCCTGCATGGGTCTAAGCTAGGCCCCCTGCATATTTATAATGGTTGTGTGGTTTGGTCTTCTTCTGGGACTCCTAACAGTGGGAGGGAGCTTCCTCTGACCCTTTGCTTGCTTCTGACACCCTTTTCCTTTTACTGGGTTGCCTTATTCCACCCTGAATATAAGGGAAAGTGCCTACTTTTATTACAACTCAATATGCCATGTTTGGTTGATATCCCTGAGATGCCTGCCCTTTCCTGAAGTAAAGAAAGATGAGGGGTGAATGGGGAGAGGAGGAGGGATAAATTGCATCTAATATGATTTGCTTCTGAAAAGGACAGTTTCTCGAAGGACTTCTAGACTGCACTCTGAACAAATGCCATGTGTACCTGTCACACTGTATCTAACCCTAACGTAAACCCTAACCCTGTGTGAGGACAAAGCTCCTGTCTGAATGACCAAAATAACAGTCACTGGTTATACTCTGTAGTCACTGCCAACATAACACAAGTTTTCTTCTTATGTCAGATTCCTGCAACACTACTCAAGTTAGTGTTTTGGTTATGCATATGCAAAGCTTAATGGTAACTTTAAATAGTTATAGCAAGCAAACAAAAAGAGGTTTGACCACTAAATAAAACACTTACTGCAAGAATGAGATGGTCAAATTAATCCTGATTGGCACTAACTTCTTCTGAGATACTGAAAACAAGCTAGCATTTGCTAAAGTTTATTCTCCAAAATTCAAAAGCAATCTGATTCTTAAAGAATTAAAATCAGCACAGTAGATAAGGTGGCACCTGGGGATTCTCACTTTCTGTTATTTATGCCTTCGCTCAATTTTTTACCCTTGAGTATTTTCTCAATATAGTATTTCTCTTCTAATAAATAGGATATAACAAAAGCAACGCATAGCTTTCCCATCCTTAGATAACAGAGAGGTAGTGCTTACATCGTGTGATCCTCATTTAATCTCTCCCTTGCTCCCTTACTTTCTCTGATGACTCCAGTCTCCATGTTTTAGATTGCTCCCTGAAGAAGCCCACGGGGCAAGGAGATGATATCGTCCTACAGCTAACTTTTAGTAAGGAATTGAAGACTTCTGATCAATAGCCAGTGAGTAACTGAGTCTTTCCTATGGCCACATGATGACTTTGAATAAAGATATTCCTTCATCTGCACATTCAGTTGAGACTTTAGCCTGGCCATCACTGTGATTGCTGTTGGATTAATCTGCTCTCTGTCACTGGGACAAAATGTTGGAAAAGGCTAAGAGAAGCAAAGTTTTATTTTGACTCATGGTTTAGAAAGTTTTGTCCCATGGTCAACTGGATTCTGAAGTAAGGCAGGTAGAGAATATGGTAGAAAAGTAGGGGGTGTGTATATATTACCTTGAGGAGTAAGACCACAATGACCTAATCTCTATAGTTAGCCTCTGCCTCGCAAAGTGTCTACTATATCCCATTATCACCATTAGCCATAAACCAAGCCCTTAGCACGTAGCTTTTGAAGATCACTTCAAATCCAAACTATTACATCTGCCCCATGAGAGGACTTTTGACAAGAGAACCTACTTACGCCACACTTATATTCCAGACTCATACATCACAACATGCTAATTTTTTCTTTTTGGAAACTACTTTTGGAACACTTGTTATAAAGTGACATATCACTCATACAGGTGAAGGAGAAGCCGAGGAAAAGCAACTGGACACATGGTTGAAGATGAAATGACTGGATGACACGGATTGAATATTAAACAATAAGCTGGGAGGTCAGGGCAAGGAGTTATCTAAAGAATGAAACATAGATGTTGTGAATAATTGTTTCTATGAAGACTCACACCCTCCAGCCAACCTTTTGCAAGGATGTTAGACTGACTAAAATTTCAGTGACTAAAGAGAGGCTGGACTACTGCAGGTCCAGTGTCTAATTACCCTTTATCTTGGGCCTTCTTTAATCCTCTTCCTGTCATGTCTTACGAATTTCTGTGTCTGACCCAACATCCTTGTGACTGATAGGTAAATGCTTTCGGAACGCAATAGCCTCTACCAACCAAAAGGCCAAGAATGCTGTCAGACAGCATCTGAAGCCTAGAGTGGAGATTTCCCCACTTTGCTGTTACCTGCCTACTGGGTTTTTCTACCAGCATACTTGAAAAGTACCTTGACCTCTGAGTATCTTTGCTGACACTAGAAACTATTACTACTCTGGAATGTGGAGTTCGATGGAACATAAATCTGGATTTGTGGGCCATGGTCACTCAAATTTGGCTCCAGACTAAACTATATGTTATCACCTTTGAGTTGAGCATTGTTGTTTCAAACCAACAATATGAAAGCTAAACCAAAAATAAATAGCCAATAATATAATAATGAAAATGTTTTAAGTTGCGAATCTGAAGAAAACATTGAAATTCCCTGTGAAAGGAGCCGTAATTATTACTGGAAATTATAGCTAGGAGAATTGTACCTCTTTAAACCCCTGAAAGTTTTTCCTCTGGAAAGTTTCTGCTGCAAAGTCTCAAAACTTTAAAAAAAAAATCTGAAAAGAGACGAATAGATGTTTACCTAACGTGCAGTCAGATCTGATTCCCAAAGATGAACAGACTAATAGCATCAGGCATTTAACACCCCAAGACAGGAATAAATATTTGATGCCGTACTTCCTTACAGATGAATAATCCTGCAGGGAGGGAAACAAATTGTAGCAATTGAAGATTTTGCAGCAAAATGGAAAACATCTTAAAGCTGAGCCCACGAGTAGAAAAGCCTCGGGCTTATACCTAGTGTCCAATTCACTTTGAAAACATGGGATCCTAGAGATGAAAAATATTATTGATATTATCCATCTAGGGAGAGCTAGAAAAGTACCTTAATCGGATATGGCATATTCGTCACCATTCTATAACAAACTTCAAAAATTAAGAAGACAGAAGTACATAATACTGAAGAAGAAATTAGGAAGTGTTTAAAACGGAGCGCCCTTAGTGTTATATCATTTAACAGGACAACGAACTAAAGCAAACACACCAATGCCTGACAAAGAGGTGCCTCCCCAAAAACATGCACAGTACAGAGAGGGTTAAACAAAGACTTATTCTAAATGGATATGGAGTTTTAATACTGTAGCAAGGTGTGGGTTTGCTAAGGGAGAGGAGTACTTTTTCTACTCTCTTCAATCATCACAGTGTAGGACCCGATCAGTTCTAAGTCCAGGAGGTCCCACTCACAAAAACATGGAGATGGAAATTGATGCAATAAGCAAGGCGACCCCGAAGAACAAAGGCCCTTTGTACTGTTTCTGGGTACAGGCTTTAGGTTACAGCATGGGTTGGTTATTTCTCATTGGTGGGGCCTATTACTTTTGAATTCATTGGTGGCTGCCCATTGTCCTTTGAATTCATTGGAGGCCCTTGGAGGGGGAATATCTTTGGCATGCAGAGGGGGTGGTGAAGGACCCCTTCCAAAAGCGGCTAGCTCATTTCCTGGAACAGGGTGTTATCCTAAATTCCACATGGTGTTTGCCTAAGGCAGCCTTTGTCCTCAAGTTTGAATCTTACCATAGATTCTCACAATCCAAGATTATGGTGTTAGTTTTTTACATTTACTGCATGTTGACCATATTTTAAACATGTTGAGTAAAGAGAACATTGATAAATTAATTTTACCTGCTCCCCTTTATATTTTAAATATGATGACGCTCAGATCATCGAGATGATAGAAACAGGTCTCATCTATCTAATTCTGTTTTGGTGGAGAAGCCAATCAATAGCTATGCACTGACCAAATTGATAAGTAAAAATTCCTGTCAAATGTGTTAATGTTGATTAGTTAGTATCAAGGACAATTCTGATACGATTAAAAAAAAATCTTTTCCAGCTAATCTAAAGGGAATCTAAAATGGAGGTGAGGAGACACGAATTTCCGATCTCAGAACACATTGTCATTTGTTCTACTAAACAGCAAAACATTAATATTAGTTACTTCTTTGGTCAATTTATAGTGGAATGACCAGTAATTAAGTCAGTGTGAAGGAAAATGACTGAACTAGATCAATTGCATTTATTCACACAAAGATTTAGTAGAATGCGACAACTTTGACATTTAAAAATCGATGACAAAACGCCGGCAGTTCAAGAAATGTGGCTGTGATAATTATCTACTGTATTGAGAAAAGATTTTGAGTTATATCTCTGCATATTAAAGAGCTGAAATCTAGATTGATTAACGAATTAGTATTAACTGAAGGGTCATAAAAAATTCCAGGAAAGATATTCAGGAGAAAAGTTAGGATTATTTATACCTTCAACATTATGTACTGGTCGCCGATCCTGTAGAAAAGAGATAAAAAGATAGACAGAGAAGGTGGAAGATGGTACCCACACATTGTCTGCCTAGATTTCCAGTGTATGCTTGGGAAATATGCCCTCCAATGTGGGCAAAGTTTGTGGCAGGGTAGGAGGACAGAGAGATTAAGGAGCTGGGTAGAATGCCTGAGGGAAGAACAAAGGCCACAGGAAGACAGTCAGAAAACCCAACTCACACTATCCTCTATCGCTGAGCGGATTTGCAGTCCAACCAAACAGAAATCCTGGGTCCATGTAAAACAGAACTATAGGAAAATCCTCTCATCTAGATACTCAGCATTCATCCTGCGCAATGGCAGGAAGCCATTTTGAAAAAACTGCTGAGTTAGTAACTGGCCCTCCATGGAGACAAAAGTCCTTCCCAAACTGTCCACTCTTAGAACACAGGGCAAATGTTCAGTGAATACACCTGCCTAGCCTTCAGAAATACATCTAGCCTTCAGAATCTCTTTAGATGGAGACAAAACAAACAAACACAACAACCACAAAAACTGTGTCAGAACTTCAGAGAGCCATACACACTGGACTTCTAGTCTAAGCAGATTCACTTCCTCGTCATGAACCAAGGAGAAAACTATCTACCAGAGCTTCCTGAGGTTAAATGTAGGTAAGGGATGACAAATGAACTCACAAGAGAGTAAAGCTGGACAGACTTCTGTCTCAAACCCAGAAACGTATGGTTCTAGAAACCCGGATCTAAGCCTGCTAACGAAAAGGTTACCACTAGTTCCATCTAGTACGTAGAGACAGGAAGTCCACACAGAGTGAAAACAACTACCACCCTTTCACAATCAACTCTCCCTGGTTGCTATGCAAACAGGAGATGAGTGGAGAGTGTCAGCTACTATCAAAGCCCTGTTCTCACCATGATGGATCAAGGCGCAAGGAAATGAAAACACAGCATCTTCGTCCCATCGATGACATCCCCCACAATGGGAAACTGGTCCTCAGTTTTCCTTCTGCCAACTTTTATTTTGTACTTTACAGTAACTGTCTTTAATTAACATTTTTATATCATTCATTATTTCACTCCTCTGAACTTGTTTTTTGTCTTGATTCTTGTTTCTGATGTGCCCTTTTTAAGAGTCTATTTAAGCCAAAGTGCATAAGTCAGACTGACACATTCAAGCACTTACAATTGCTTTCCTCTCCTATTCTTCCCCTTTGCTTCTACACATCTCTAATTTAATATCTAATCTTATGGAATAAATTTATCCTGTCCTGTTCCTCCTTTTTTTTTTTCTTTTACTCTGTAGACACTAGGGCACAGCCTAGCCTGTCTCCGTCTCTCTCCTGAGTGTTGGACTTCAAATGTGAGCCTCAGATTTCAGTGTTTAACTTTTAGAACTGTTTTTAAATATTATTATTACTATTAACTGTTCACTTGCATGAGTTCGTCTGCATTGTGTGAGTGCAGGAGCCCCCAGAAACCAGAGTACAACATCAGATCCCACAGAACTGGAATTACGGGTGGTGGTTATGAGCAGCCTAACAGGGATACTGGGAATTTCATCCAGGACCTCAGCAAGAGAAGTAAGCTCTGTACTATTAAACATTGAGCTACATCTCCAACATCTTGACAGTTAACATTTAACATTCTTTCTCTTGTCCCTCCCCTTTCTCCAGCTTTAAACTTTATTTTTGTCATTTGTTCAGTTATATTTTCTCTCTCTTGTTCCTCCCTATTAATTTTCCCTCATGAGTAATTCTTTATTTTTACTGTTAAATTGTCTGCTGGCATTTATTCCCCTTTTTCTTTTGTTACTCTTCCTGTGGTAGATTGTGCTTGGTCACCTCCGGTCCTTGATGTCTCCTCTTCTTACCTTTCATTCTTCTTACTTAATACTACCATATTAATCTTGGTTTTGCTTGTTTTTTTTTGTTTTTGTTTTTGTTTTCCATTTCCACAGTAACAACAAGTATCCAACCATGCACCAGGTTATTCTTGATCCACTATTTCCCTGATACTGTTAAAGTCAAGGACAATTCACTTTGATGACTGAAGGTTACATTTTTATACCAGGATCATCCATTGGTTGTGGTAGCTGTTGCAGTTAGCTTTCTGATCCTG